>NC_133794.1:237556-285214 GCF_003597395.2 Chelonoidis abingdonii | reverse complement strand
GCTACTCCTCTCGTTGAGGAGGAGTACAGAAACCAATTTAAAGAGCCCTTTATATCAATTTAAAGGGCCTTGTAGTGTGGACGGGTGCGGCGTTAAATCAGTTTAATGCTGCTAAAATCAGTATAAACATGTAGTGTAGACCAGACCTTATTTTAAAATGCTAAACCTATAGCAAAGTGGTGACCCTAAAGGTCTGTCACTGCCTTGAAATGAACTTTAGACACAGATTTTGGCTGATGGATTTTTACTAATGGCCCATTGGACCTTTATTTTATTTATTTATTTATTTATTTATTTATTTATTTATGTTTTGCTTTGAGAAAGGGTGGCTGGCAGGATATGGTTAAATTATATATTAATATATTTAATGCATGCTACATTATTTTTTAATTGTTATTTTACATTATACAAAATAAATAAAATGTTATTACTTTTTATTTTTAAGAACAATTTTTGAGTGGCTTATATTTCATATAACTGTTTTATAGCAATATACTGAGAGGCAATTTGAGCTTGTTGTAATTTAACAAACTTTTTTTTGTTTGTTTAATAGCACATACAACACATTTAAGGATTTTTTTGTTAATAGACTGGAGTTTTTTGAATTTTGCTCTTTTGCAGTATTGTTTTTTGTAAATACTGTTAAATGCTTATTTTGTTACTTAATGTAGGGTTTTTTTAACAATATATAACAATGCTAGTAACAAGACAAACAATGCAAGACAAAACACAAAACAATGTTTGTTGAGACAGTAAATTTATGGTATTTTGGGTTGCTTTTTAGCTGGTACCAGCATTTTTTTTTATTTTATTTTTTTATTTTTGTTTAACAGACAAAAGGAACATGTTTTTATCCCTTTTGGGGTGGTAGATAATTGCTTAACATTTTTTTTAAATAAATATTTTTGCTGATTGCAGGCAAAACAGAGGAATTACCCTTATACTTTTTTGCTTTTTTGTTCTATAGGCAGGCCAGGCTTTAATGGCCTTTTACATTTTAAGAGTTTAGGGTAAATTATTTTACTGTATTGTTATTAAATTTATGAGGTGGGGTACTTCAGTTTGTAATTTTTTCCCCTGTGCTGCTAAGCTTTAAGTTTATTTAAAGGTAAGAGCTGAGAAGCATTACTATCTGACTTTAAAGTGTTTTTTTTTAAATCATAGATAATATACATTGTTACCGGGGTACTTATTAACATTAAATTTATCTTAATGTTTAATATGAACAATAAATGTATTAAAAGTGTTTTGTTATACTATGCCTTTTATTTAGACTATTTCTTTTAGAGGCCAGTGTATTTTTTTTTTTAATTTTGCATAGGCTTTTAATTTAATTTTATTTTGGGGGGGTTGGTGAATTAAAAGGTAGATGTGTTATGCATATAAACAGATTTTTTTTAACTCGTTTTTAGATTTTAGCATTGTATACACGCAAAAAGGATATTATGTATTTAGGGTTTTTTTTTATTATTTTTACGTTTGATTTTCTTTTGGAGGGTTATAATTTGAAATTTTTGGTTTTAGGTAGTTTGTTTGCTGATTAGGTATGTTTTTTTATTTGCCGCTTTTTTGTGCTGCCATTGATGGAATTTTTTTAGTGGTAATTACTTAAGTAATTTGCATGAGCTGTTGCTGTTTGGCTTGATTTTGGCTTTAAAGCCATTAGCAGAGCTTAGAGACTTTGTTTTCAAATGGACACAGTCAGCTTCCACTAGAGTTCTGATTAGTTTTTATTTTTAACTTTTGCTTTTAAAACACACAGCAATATGAAAAAGAAAACACAATCTATGGTGTCTCCCTTTGGGGCCTTAATAGGATTTTAACTAAGTAGCAGGTTTTGTTTGCTTTTTGTTTTACTTTTTTTCACAATATACTCTGTACATGTTCTGGAAAAAATGCACATTTTTTAATAGTTTAACTTTTATAACATTATATTAGCCATAGTCATTTTTATATAAGGCGCTTACTGAGTTTTTATGTACTTTTATAAAGGTGATGGTTTGATTACGCAGAGCCACCTTAAGGCTCAGTGGATTTTAATGTTGCTTTTTTTGTTTTGTGCACCTTACCCCTGCTGTTGCTGCAGAAGGGCACTGTTTTTTAATTTTAGAAAGAAAATTATGATTGCTTTTATCTGCTATTTTTTTACCAACAAACAAATCTAGATATTTATTTTATTTGTGGGGGAGGGGTTAACTGCCTTGCTATAGCCTCGACTTAGCTCTTTAAAAAGATATTGAACTTTATAAAGCATTGAGGTACTGTTACTTAAGGGTTAAATGCTAAATACCAAAGCCAACAACACTAATTATTTGTGTTTGGCAAAAAGCATGGGTTAGCGGTATTATATAAAAATTAAAATCATACCAATTTATTTTAAACTTACAAAACAAGAGTTTTACAAACTAGTAGTATAGATTTAGGTCTGGAAAATCTTACAGATTTACACAATATATTTACACACACAGATGTGTATATACATACATTTTTAAAAACATTTTTATATTGCTTTAATTTTTACACAGCTGTACATAAATTACATTTTATATACACACACACACACACACACACACACACCCCTCTACCCTGATATAACATGAATTTGGATATAATGCGGTAAAGCAGTGCTCCGGGGGCGGTGAGGCTGCACGCTCCGGCGGGGTGAGGCTGCACACTCCGGTGGATCAAAGCAAGTTCTATATAATGCGGTTTCACCTATAACACGGTAAGATTGTTTGGCTCCCGAAGACAGCGTTATATCAAGGTGGGGGGTGTATATATATATATATGTATATACACAGTTAAGTTTTCATAGAAACCCCTTATTTTTTTTTTGTTTTTGTTTTTGTTTTTTTAAGCAAATTTGACTAAATTGTTCATAGTCAAATTATTTAAATTACATTTTTTTTTGCTTGCATTATTTCCAGACTTTTTTTTGGAAAAGGGACAATTTTCCCTTCAAAATGGCTACAAAGAAACCAAGAATTTTTTTCATAACACTTCAAAAAAAATATTTTTAGAACATTTAACTGCTTAATTCCCTCCAGCTTTTGCAGTTAACTTTTTTTTATTTTTTATTTTTAATTACTTGCTTATTTTTTTAAATGACACTTTTATTCACCCAGATATTCCCATTTCAAATATTGGCCCAGGGATCTGAAATCTCCATGCCTGTGTGTGCTTACTGCTTTTTTTACTTTTGCCACTATTCCCATTAGGGCTCCCGATTTGTTTTTTAATGTTTTTATTTGTTGCCTGCTTGCTTGTTTGGGCCTGATTTTGCACTTTTTGTTTTTTTGTTGTTACTATACAGGCAGTATTTTAAAAAACAACTGTTTTTATTGCTAATTTTGATAAGGAGGCACTGAGGGGCTTTTTTAATTTTTGTATTTTAGTTGTAGTATGGACATTGGCTAATTCTTGTTTAGTTGATGGGATGTGCCCAAACTTTTGCATAATTTTTTTAAAAGGAGGAGTTTTTTATATGAATGGTAAATTTTTTTGCCTTTTTTTAAGCGTTATTTTTAGGGGCCTCTTTACACTTGAACTTTTTTTATGAATTTTTTTTACCTTTATAACTTTTTCGTGCCCATGATTGTCCTGGGACTTACACAACACAAAAAGTCTATACTCACTAAAAACCCTGACTGACAGAGAAGGAGGGGGGAATGCTAAGCCCCCTACCTTCTGGCCTTGGTCCTGCTATGATTGAGGGTATATTTGCCTATGCAATTTTTCCTCAACAGATGGGTAGGAGCAATGAGAACTCTAATTCTCCCCCTTGTGGCCTGGTATCTTTAAAGACGGGATGAACACACCTGAATGATTGGTCACTTTATACATATGGTATACCTTTTAGCAGTATTTTTAACAATTGTGGTGAATGTCTTCCTCTTTTCACAATTCTCCACCAAAAATGTTATGCTTATAAGAAGCATATGGGATCTTTTTCAAGGGACAAGGCAATACACCGCATTTTTTGGAAATGCAACAATTAGCTTATGCATTTAATTACACACACAGTCTCACCGGTCGATGTTATAGTTACCAATATAGAGACTGGATCAATCTAATGGCCAGCAAGATTGATCACAGGTAGGGAGGAGCCAGGTTCTGTCAGCCGTGACACAATGCTCCAGGGAAGTCTTAGCAAATAAACCCAGAAGTTTCATGGCAAAGCACGCTGTTTACATAGTGATTTTTTTTCAATGAGACCAATGAATTTTGCACCGTTATGCTGTAATTAATTGTTGTTTGATGGGTGCTTGTTTTTTTTTTAAAAAAAATTATTTTTATAGGTTTTTTTATTTTTGGGGGAGTTATTTTATGCTAGTTTTGATCACAGCTATTTTGTCTTTATTGATAGATGCCTGTTTTATTTTTAGAGTAGTTAATTCCCCTTCCTCTGACATTTTAATAGGGGTGTGTTGCAATCTCCTGGCGCCCTTACGTTTGTTCCTTGATTCTTTCCTAGAACAATTGGTCCGCTGATGGCCTTTACACTTATTTTTTAACACACACATTCCTTATTTACACACAAAACAGGATTGATTTACATAGAGCATTGGAACAGAAACATCAAATTGCAATGCAGGAGAAAACAATTATTGCATCCTTTACTGATTTTAAAATGCTAAACCTACAACAAAGTGGTGACCCTAAAGGTCTGTCACGGCCTTGAAATCAGCTTCAGACACAGATTTTGGCTGATGCATCTTTACCGATGGCCCATTAGGCCATTCCTTTCTGCTTTCAGAAAGGGTGGCTGGCAGGATATTGTCAAATCATACACAGTATATTTAACGCATGCTACGTTATTATTCTTTATTCTTCATTCAAAATTATATAAAATACAAACATAACACTTCACTACTGCAGCTGTGTAAATGTACCCTGACAGGCCAGGGCACCGCTAAAGTACCTGAGGACAGAACCTCTAACTTCCCCTCCCTGGCATCTCCATTAATTTGCCAGCTGGCTACTCCCAGCTATTCAAAGGATAGCGGCTTGCCTGCCGCACTCTCCCATACATCATGGCTCTGCCTTCACTAACTCGGTTCTACTTAATTGGAGGGAATGCGAAGCCTCGGCGTCCCATGGCTGCTCAGAAGACAAGCTCTGGAATTCTCACCCTTGCAGCTTCCTTATAAACCAGAAACAAGACCCAATGCAAAACTGACACAAACTCAGTCACAGCATCTTCCTTATCTCTGGTCTCTGGAAACAGAGTCTTTGGGCCAAGCTCACCTCACTGAAGTCAGTAACTGATCCCACTAAGGGGGTGGGCCCTTTATTATTTATCTTCCCAAACCCCTGCAGTGTGCTGGGTGCCCTCACAGGGCAACAAGAAATCAGACAGTCCTTATACTGACGTTTACACTCTTATGGGAGATCTGACACACCAAGTGAGAGTTGTATACAATTGGTGCTGAAATAAGATGAACGCACAAGGGTTACCAATCTAAGATCAGACGGTTACTTAACTGCACCACGTGTCCACTTCCTCCCCGGCTCTTTCAAAGTCAGGCGTCTATTGAGGGCAGGCCACAGAAAGAGGGGTTTAAAACTGGCAGAAGGGGAGGCTCTCATTTTGCCCCTGGGATGACAGAAGGGGGTTGGGAGCCTAAATATGAGTCATAGAATCAGGCCCTAAGTTAACTTTGCCTGTTTGTAAATTTCCCCCAAATGGACTGCAGTTCCCTTGAATGTATTCATTGCTCAACATTATCCATGGAATAATTTTGTTGAATGACTTATTCGATGTTAAGTTCTCAAGCGGTTTTAATTGATTGCTTAAGTCATCCAGTCTCGTTTCAAACTCTTAAATTCTGGTGCCTAAATCTCAGTTACTATTTTGATATTCACTTCCTACTAAAGCTGTGTTGGCAGGGGAGATGCAACAACAAAATTGGTGACAAATTTTTTGTACTTATTCAATGAAATTTTGAAATATAAAAAATTTCAACCAGCTACATAGTTGCTCAAAAACTAAAAAAAACTTTGACATTTTTCCTCCCTACATTCTCCCTTCCCCCCACCCCTGTTTGTTGAAATTCAAAATCTTCTTGATTATTCCCCTACTCCTTTTTTTTTGGTTAAAGTTTGTGGTTGAAGGGGGTGAGGGGTAGCTCCCTTTTATGGACACCCATCCAGCCAGTTAGCTATAAAGTCCCTCTTGGGGGGCTGTTCTCCGCTTACTTTACCTGTAAAGGATTAACAAAGTCCCCCAGGTGAAGGAAAGAGAGTGGGCACCTGACCAAAAGAGCCAATGGAAAGGCTAGAACTTTTTAAAATGGGGAAAAACTTCCCCGTTGTGTCTCTGTTGTTGCTCTCCGGGAAAGAGAGGAACAGGGAGCAGTTATGCTATGAGACACCTTAAGTCAAGTATGATCATAAATCATCAGATCATACCTAGAACTACTTATTTGAAACTCCCAAATGTGTAAGCAGATCAGTTATGTTTAGAAAGATACAGTTCGGGTTATTTCTGTTTATTTCTTATGGGCTAACGGACTCCTTTGTGCTAACCCCAGATGCTTTTGTTTGCTTGTTACCTTTAAGCTGAACCCCCAAGAAAGCCATTTTCTGTGCTTAATTTTTGGAATTGCTCTTTTAAAATCTAACAAAATCCTAAATTCCAGATGTATTTTTCTTTTTTGTTAATAAAATTTACTGTTTTTTAAGAACAGGATTGGATTTTGGTGTCTAAGAGGTTTGTGTGTATGTTGTTTAATTAGCTGGTGGCAACAGCTAATTTCCTTTGTTTTCTTTCTCAGCTCTTCCCTGGGGGGTGAGGCCTGTTAAAGGGCTTGAGGGTACCCCACAGGAAGGAATTCCCAAGTGAGTCTTCCTGGGTTCCACAAGGGGTTTTGCATTTGGGTGCTGGAAGTGTTTACCAAGCCAAGGTCAGAGAGAAGCTGTAACCTTTGGAGTTTAATACAAGGCCTTGGCTACACTGCTGCTTTACAGCGCTGCAACTTTCTTGCTCAGGGGTGTGAAAAAACAGCCCACTGAGCGCAGCAAGTTACAGCGCTGCAAAGCGCCAGAGTAAACAGTGCACCAACGCTGGGAGCGCGGCTCCCAGCACTGCAAGCTAATCCCCACAGGGAGATGGAGTTCCTGCAGCGCTGGGAGAGCTCTCTCCCAGAGCTGGCGCCACGACCACACTCGCACTTCAAAGCGCTGCCGCAGGAGGCTGTACGGCTGCAAGTGTCGCCGTACCCCAAGCCTAGTGGGCCGCCACCTTCTGCCCGAGTATGGAATCAGCCTTGACAGCATTTTTGTCAAAACTTTGAAAAAAGTCAACCAGCTCTGTTGTCTGCTGCTGTTCTCCGATATTCGCCTTAAACTTGCTCTTTCTGTGCTGCGCTGTCCATACTAGAGCTACCCCAATGCAGTGACGACACTGCTATTGTTACTCAAGCTAGCTTTTATCTCCTCAGTGCAGTGCAGACATTCCCTAAATGTCACAGGGCCCATATTCAGCAGTAGCAGGACCTGGGTGTGTTTCTAGCTATGTTAACTTCAAGATTTAGCTAGATCAAAGGTACAAGGTCTAGCTGGATCAGCGGTTCTCAAACTGTGGGTCGGGACCCCAAAGTGGATTGCGACCCCAGTTTAATGGGTCACCAGGGCTGACATTAGAGTTGATGCCACCTGGGGGCCCAAAGGTGAAACGTGAGCCCCACTGCCTGGGGCCCACAGGCAAAGCCCTGGGTGGCAGAGCTCAAGTTACAGGCCCCCTGCCCGGGGCTGAAGCCCTTGGGCTTTGACCCCTACACCCAGGGCGGTGGGGCTCGGGTTGGCTCAGGCTTCGGTCCCTGTTCCTGGGATCATGTAGTAATTTTTGTTGTCTGAAGGGGGTCACAGATGGACCACTATTCCTGCCTCCTGATTGCAGTGTAGACATTCCCCGAGTGTCACAGGACCCATATGCAGCAGTAGCAGGACCTGGGTGTGTTTGTAGCTATGTTCCTATAGAAACAGGGGTGCAGGTAGGAGGGTTTGAAGGAGAGTTGGCCTCACAAAGACTCACGGTATGAGTAGGGCAGAAGATCAGAAGCTGCAAACATGGGAGTGGGCAAGCAGTCATCTCCTGAAAATACAAGGAGAGAAGAGTTTTAAGGTCTTCTTTTCCCACTGAAGACCACTAGATGTAGGATGTCTTCCAGATCCCTAATAGAAATCTTTATGCTCCACCACTGAGCAATGAGGAGTGGATGGGAGAGTCCTGTATAACCAGAACCCAAACTAACAAGGGCACACAGGGAAAGACCTGTCTCAGCCTCAAAAGACGCAGTGCTAGGAAAATGAAAAACCACTCAGACCCAGGCCCCTAAGCAATATCAGAGGATGAGACCTGAATGAAAAAAATCAATGTCTGGGCTTTACTCTCCTGTCATTTACATCGGACTTTTAACTGGAAATACTCTTGCTCTTATTTACACTGGTATAAATCTGAATTACCTCAGTGACACCGCAGCAACCCCATTATCTTCAAAAGGTTTGCCCAAATCTAACTGATTGGAACTAAGGCCTTGTCTATACTAGCAAGGATTTGCTGGTATAACTATTTTAAAAGCAGCAAAAAGTCTTGTGGCAGCTTATAGACTAACAGACATTTTGGAGCATGAGCTTTCGTGGGTGAATACCCACTTTGTCGGATGCATGAACTATTTTAAAGAATCTGTGAGGGTCCTTAGAATGATACCCATAGTATGTAGCTAAGACTGTCAACATTCTAATAGCACAAAACCAAACACCCTAGCCCTGCCCATGCCCCTGTCCCTCCCCTTCACCAAGGTCCTGCCTCTCATTCACTCCATCCCTACTCTCTCTGTCACTCACTCTCACCCAACAAAGACTGTGAATGGCTTGCCAATTACAGAACCAGTTTCTCCTCCCTTGGTTTTCACACCTCTACTGCTAGAACAGGGCCTCACCCTCCCTGACTGAACTAACCTCGTTATCTCTAGCTTGCTTGCTAGCATATATATACCTGCCCCTGGAAATTTCCACTACCTGCGTCTGACGAAGTGGGTATTCACCCACGAAAGCTCACGCTCCAAAACGTCTGTTAGTCTATAAGGTGCCACAGGATTCTCTGCTGCTTTTACAGATCCAGACTAACACGGCTACCCCTCTGATACTTGACACCCTCACTCACTTGCTCATTTTCACCAGGCTGGGATAGGGATTTGGGGTGCAGGAGTGGGCTCTGGGCTGGGGATGAGGGGTTCAGAGTGCAGGAGGGAGTTCTGAGCTGGGAGGGGTGTGTGATTTGTCCACGCAAGGAGTCAATGGCAGAGCTAGGAATTGAGTCCTAGTCTAGTGCCTTAACCACAAGATCGTGCCTCCTCACTCCATACATTTTTAATACTCTCAAATCCTATATATGAGCTGGTGTTTCTTTGTAAGATTCCCTCCTTCTTTATCTTTAAATAACCCTGAAACAAGGCAAGGTTCAGGACAAGACAGTCTCCCATGCCAGACCTGAGAAACAGGACAGGACGGATTACAGTATTGTTTGCTTGAGTTCAGTTTACCTAGTATTCCTGATTGCTCTGTATTAATGACCTGTCCTCTTAATTATTTGTCACTCCCCCAATTTTATTGTCATCTGCAAATTTCATCAGTGATGATTTTATGTTTTCTTTCAGGTCATTGATAAAAATGGTAAATCGCACAAGGCCAAGAACAGATTCCTACAGGATCCCACTAGAAACACACCCACTTGACAATGATTCCCCATCTATTATTACATTTTGAGACCTATCTGATATCTAGCTTTTAATTTATTCCTTTTATTTCATTCTATTTTTTTAACCAAAATGTTCTGCAGTTCCAGATCAAACACCTTTTTCAGGTAAACTTGTAATCTCATTTTAAAAAAAATCAAGTTCATTTGATAGGATCTATTTCTCATAAAACTATGTTGACCGGCATTCATTATATCACACTCCTTTAATTCTTTATTGAGTCCTGAATCACCCACTCCATTATTTTCCCCTGGATCAGTGTCACATGTCTCGTTTACCCTTTTTAAATATTGGCACAATATTAGCTTTCTTCTAATCTTTTGGAACTTCCCCAGTATTCCGGAGCTTATTGAAAATCAACATTAATGGTCCAGCAAGATCCTCAACCAGCTCTTCTAAAACTCTTAGCTACCAGTTATCTGGATGTACTGTTTTAAAAATGCCACTGCTTTCCATCTCCAAAGATACTAGTGGAACGGAAAGAATGCTATCATCATATGATGACACTACATCATCCGGTTTTTTCCCTAACACAGAACAGAAATATTTATTAAAATCTTCTGCCTTTTCTGCATACTACTTATAATTCTACTATTTCCATCTAGTAATGGACCCATGCAATTTGCTACAAGCCAAATGCCTGTTATATTCACTGAGGGGATTTTAATCACAGTAGCCCCACAATCAGCTTGGCCTCACTCACTCCACTTGGTACCATGGGGCTCTTCTATGGAGGCGTAAATCTGTTCGCTTCTATGGAGTCACACCAGATTTACAGCAGCATAACCAAGATCCAAATCTAGTTCATGAATGAACTTGATGGACCTGATTCCCGGAAGGGCTAAGCACTTCAAAACTCCTGCTGCAGGTCATGGGAGCTGTGAGCTCTCAGCACCTCTGAGAGGACCAGAACCCCTGCTCTTTATGTGGCACTGAGACCACAACCCAGTAAAGCACTTGAGCAGGTGCTTAACTCTAAGCACATGTCAACCACCCACACAGTAATTGGGAGCTTAAAGTTATTGGACAGCTGCTATCTTGGCCCATACACCATGGCCTGCACTGGGGCCCTCCAGAGCTAAAAACAACAGCTACTATAGATGGATCTAAAGGACCTGTCACATGGTCACCAGAGGATTACACATACATAAGAAGCTTTGCTGAATGGGGTCTAAGAGCCAAAATTCTGCTGCAGCATGAACTGAGCTCAGGGTAAAACCCAGAAAGTATGCACATGATCACAACATAAAATGGGTTTATCTGTCTTTGGCTCCCTGCTCCTATCCTCCCATCTCTCCCTCTCATCCTCCTCCTCTCCTTGAATTTCAGCTTGGCCTCACCATAGGAAGACCATATGTAGGATTCCCTCTGTAAGGAAGTAGCAGTGATCAGGCGTTGGAAGGGTAAGGCATTTCTCACCTGTGGAGTCCTGGAGATCTGATGGGGCTTTCGTGGAATCAGCCTGGATCTTCTCAATCCCCAGCCTTAGCGCAGCCAGCTCCTCGGACACTGCAAACACCAGGGAGAGAAAATGCTGCTTTACATGGATGCATCAAGAGGAGAGGGCCCACCCTCAATACGCAGGGCCATGTAGTGTTGCCAGTTCTCAGGATTTCATTGCGGGTCTCACAACATTGGATGTGTCTCTCCAAGTCCCAGCTCCTGGGTTAAAGCAAGAAAGTTTCTAGCCCTCGTGATTGTAGAGAAAAGCTTAAAATCATGGCCTGAGCAGGACTCTAAAGGCTCAGAAGCCAGGAGGCAAATCAAACCAGTCCAACATTTTTTTTTTTAATCTCATGATTTTTAAGCTAATCTCAACGGCCTGTCTTGTGATTTTGAATGTTGGGGTTGGCAGCACAGAGAGCACTGCTTACACCAGATCCTGGAGAAATATCAGCAGAAGAATGCACTGGTGCCAACCCCATAGGTGCTCCAGGGCTGGAGAACCCAGAGGAAGAAAATGGTGAGTGCTTAGCACCCACTGGCAGCCCACCTATCAACGGCTCTCTCCCCCACCTCCTGCCCGCCAGCTGGCCCCATCAATCAGCACCACCCTATCCCTCCCAGCACCTACTTCCTGCCACGGATCAGCTGTTTTACAGCATCTGGAGGCCTGGAGGAGAGGAGCAAGGGCACAGCGCACTCTGGGGAGGGGGTGAAACTGGGTGGGGAAGAGGCGGGGTGGGGACACTGGGGGAAGGGGTGGCTAGCAAGAAACTTAGGTTCTGTTTCCACTCCCTAAGCACTGCTTGCCCAGCTCAGATGGGGGCAGAGACTCTATTCCTTGGACGGAATCAATGCCAAGATATCCTGGTGCCGGGCACTTTGGGTAGATAGGTCGATAGACCAGCCACAGAGCTGGGAGTAGCCAGAATCTTTCCCTTATACTTGAAACTGTGGGGGGGGGAGAGCAGCCCCAAGGAGGCAGAATTTGTATTAACAGCAAGAGCCTTTGGCCTGTAGTGACTCCGTGGAGACAGCGGCTCAGCATTTTGCTCAGCTCTAGAAGCTCGGGCTCACGCCAGCACAAAACCCCTGAGGTCAGCGATTGTGATCCTCCAGCACAGCCATGAGAGCTGGGCGAGGAACAATGGTGATACTGGTTGTATTTTAAAAAGCCCTCCCTGAAGGTGATGCTGGAGCCAATACAGTGGGGTCTGGGGGCAGTGGAGCTGGACAGGGGGCCAGGAGATCCAGGTTCCAGTCCTGACTGTGCAACTGGTTCCTCCCTCTCTTGGCCTCTTTGCCCTCCTGCTCTTTGTCAATCAGTGTAGAAGCTCTTTGGGGCAGGGACTCTCTCTCTCTCTCTCTTTCTCTCTGCACAGTGCCTGGTGCAGCAGGGCCCTGATTTCAGCCGGGCCTTTGTTACTACTGTAATGTCACTTACCATGAGAGTGCAGCCACTTAATCCTAGGGCTGACCTGAGTAGCCCAGAATGCCTGGTTACAGATCAGAGCTTCTCCCAGCAAGCTCAACCCACCCGTGTGCTCTACAACCTCCTGTGACTCCCAGGCTGTTGGCTGGTGCAATGGACTGGCACTCAGGAAACCTGGCATCTAGTGACAGCTCTGGGTGACTCTGCCTTGGTTTTGCCATTGGCAGAACAGGGATAATAATTGACACCCTCCCCTCCTCGTCTCCATGCAGCAATTTGAGACTTACAGATGAAAAGCCAAGTACCATTATACCTCCTCAAGTTGATCCCTTCTAGCCTCAGAACCACCTCATGCATGAAGGAAATCCCAGATGGGGAAATGACACCCAGAGAAACTTGGCCTGGGTCCCACAGCTCCTGCGTCCCCAGTCCCAGCAAAGGGCCATAACCACCATACAATCCTTCCTTAGTCTGCCTAAGTACAAGCCTGTGTTGGCTTTGATCTACCAGCACATTCATTGATTCCCTGGCCAGAAGGGATCAGCTAGTCTGATCTCCTCTCTAACACAGGCCACAGGACTTCCCTGGATTAACTCCTGTTTGAGCTAGAGCAGAGTTTTTTGAAAACATCCCATCTTGATTTTAAAATGACCAGCGAATCTACCACAACGGTGAATTACCATCCCTTATATCTAGTCTGAATTTGTCTAGCTTCAATTTCCAGCCATTGGATCTTGTTAGACTTTTGTCTGTGACACTGAAGAGACCATTATCCCATATTTGTTCCCTATGTCTACTGTTATTAAATCACCCTTTAACCTTCTCTTTGTTAAGCTAAATAGATCGAGCTCCTTAGCGAGGGTCCTGGTGGATTCTCCGTCACTGGCAATTTTTAAATCAAGATGGATGTTGTTTTAAAAGCTTTGCTCTGGGAATTATTTTGTCCCTAATAATTATGGCAATTCTTTGGACTGGGATCTCTACCACCTAATCATGGGACTCCTAGAGCTGGGGCTTGAAGAACAAGAACAAATATTTCCCAGCTTGTAATAATACGACGAGAGTTTGCAACACTGTGTCTGATAGAAAACTGAAGCCATGAGTCATTTTCAGTATTTATAATAATCAGGTGAAACCCTTGAACAGTGCAGAAGTGATAAACTTCTCTCTATGATTAAGTTGATGTTGAAATGTAGTAACAAAATTTCTCAAATGACAACCAGACGGGTGGGCATTTTCATGCAGATGGACTCTATATAGAGACAAATGATCATGGAACGAGCCTGCCTTAGGACTTGTCTGCACTTGGAACGCTACAATGGCTTCTCCTGTCCGTAGGTAGTCCAACCCCTGAGTGAAGTTGCTAGGTTGATTTACTTTTCTAGTATAGACCAGCTGATGTGCAGTTCCAAAGTGTAAAAACTCATTTGTGCTCCCCATGCATCACAGCAACTTGGATTCTTGTGAGCACCAAGCGAGTATTTTCTAATGAACAGTTTATATGTCAAATTTCATCACTTTTCCCACCTTCACTTGCTTGGGTACCAACCACAATCTTTATCCAGGGTTAGAATTATTGGTGCCTTTCAACTTGAAACATAACTAACCAGCTTAGCAGGCCCCAGGTCTTGGCTGTGCCCAGGAACCTCTTAGGGCTTGTTGGCTGGTTCTGCACCAGCCTTGGTGGAGCCCGGTGCAATCTGAGGGCTGCCAACTGGTAATGTTCCCCGTGCCTGCCCTGCTCACTATGCTGGAGCTGGAGGGAAGGATTCAGGAACTAGCCACATTTTCCCTACACCCATGAAGCACTCCCTACCCCAAGGGACATGTGGTCAGTGTTCGTACAAAGGGAGTGAAGTGGGTCAGAGGATCAAGTGTATTGTCAATATCATTCTTGAGTGTGCCATTCTCTGTTCACTTTCACTGGCTGTTCCTGGTGGACAGAAACCTGATGGATGGAGGGCAGTTGTGCACAAACGTCATTGGTTGGTTGGGGCCTGGGTGCGCAAAACCTGACTGATAGGATGGAGAGGGAGGCGAGTGCACACAAGCCTGATTTTGAGAACCAGAGGCATATAACCCCTTCTCTGGCCAGAGCTACCATTCTGCCGGAGCGTCTCGTGCAGCAGAGAAGAGCTCAAGTGGAGCTGCTGGATAAAATATTCTCCACCAGCAGCTGCACTTCTGCCCCCAATTTTCTCCCTCACTGGGACCTGCAGTTAAACATGAACAACACATTGAAAATGAAACCCACAAAAGGAAGGAAATATAAAGCACACCCAGTTCCCGTGACATGGCTCCAACTTCTCCAGTACAGTCACACTGTGCCATTACCACAGCTACCGCATGCCCCACAACACCCCCGAAATGCCAGCCTTTCATCAGCCATCGTCATCAGCTGGGTGCACTCAGTGCTCCCGATACAACCAGCCACTGCACCAAACATCCACAGCACTAGTGCTGCTGGGGGAGAACTGCTCTGGCGAGGGGACAGCGTTACAGTTGCAGTGCGTGGTCTGTGCTGTGTGGGGACGTATAGCTCAGCCTATGCTGGGAGCCTCACTAGCCCTTGCAGTCTGGGCTTGACCTCCTGCATCAGCTCAGTTCTTTGGCCCAAACAGCCTCTGCGCTGAGTTTAACTTCCTCAGGTTAGACACAGAACACTTCTGAGGAGCTTCCTCATTCTTGTTAATCACTCTGTCTTGTCCCTGGGCTAGTTCTGGACATGACGCTATGCCCAAGTGTGTGGAAGTTCATCATATAGGGTCAGATCCTCAGCTGGTGTAAATGCTTATGTTGAATCCAATGGAGCTTTGCCCATTTAACAACTGGGGATCTGGCCCCATTGATTCCAATGGAGCGATGCTGATTCACACTAGCTGGGGATCTGGCCCTATTGACTCCAATTGAGCAATGCTGATTCACACCAGCTGGGGATCTGTGCATTGACTGTCTGCTTCTTAAAGGTGATAGTTGCAGATGTGCGCTACGGACACCACCTTCTGACTGATAAGTAGCCACAGTGTCATCTAGATGAAGGTCTGTTTTTTTATTAAGATCTGTTACTTATATATATACTTACATACTTACGTATGTTGCTTTTATTAAAATATGTTATGTCCAGAAAGTGTATTCCTAGGTTTAGGAGAGTATATGAGTGACCTAAGCATTATATTTGTACGACCTTAGGATAAATAGTTATCAGGTTAATTAAAGACACCAAGACACTGAAATCTCAGTCCATTCTGATAGTAAGCAATGGGCAGTATGGGCATTATGTACTTTCCATTGGGGCCAGGACTGAATTGGTGCTGGGCCCTCTGCACTGTGGTAAATTTCACCCATGAGGAATACGTTACGGGGAAGCAAATGATTATGAGGTGCTGAGGCTGGGCGGTGGAGCAACAGGAAGCGTGAGCAAGGCATGGTGGGAAGATAGCTCTTTCCTATCTGTAAAACTTTTGGCTGATATGATGTTATGTAACAAAATATGCATCACGTTGGCTTCCTGTGTTATTTTTCTGAGATAAGGGATCTGCAAAGCTCAGAATCCTCAGAACTCATCCTTTCCTGAGACCCTCTGAGTCCCCATGGGAAGCCAAGGTGATGGGAATCTGTCCAGTGAGTGGAATTAAGTCAGTGGGATGAATTCAGGGGTGGATTAGGAGAGTCCAGAATGGTTTAAATTGATGTAACTTGCAGTTACTTCTGGTCTCTCCAACATGAATGTTCCATCAACTGAGATGCTGTCCTGACAGTGAAACCCCCTTAGATTCCCTGGGCTAGATTCTCTGGTGTGTCTGTGCCAAGAGAAATTGTTCACAGAGTCACAGATTTTAAGGCCAAAAAGGATCATTAGATCAAGTCTCCTCTTCTGTGTAACACAGACCATAGAATTTCATCCATTTCCCCTGTACTGAGCCCAGTAAGGGGTGCTTGACTAACGCATCTTCCAGAAAGGCAGCCAGCCTGGATTTGAAGACTCAGGAGCTGGCGAATTCCCCTCTTGATCATCATTTTGATATGCTAAACAGATTGAGCTCTTCAAGTCTCTCACTGTCAGGCATTTCTTCAGCTCTTGAATCATTTTTGTAGCTCTTTTCTGCACCCTTTCTAATTGCTCAACATCCTTTTCCAAATGTGGACCCCAGAACTGGAGGCAGTATTCCAGTTTGGGTCTCATCAATGCCATATGCAAAGATGAAATCATCTCCCTGCTCCTACTCACTACTGGGATCACTGCTCAGTCCCTCACCTGTTGGTTGGGAGTGAGCTCCTGTGGTACTTACGCCTTGTGATGTGGCCAGCCCTGGAGCAGTGATACTGGTCAGCTCTGTGTTCTTGGGGAACCAGGGCGCAGTATCCAGTCTGTCTGACTCAAAAAGAACATCCCACCCCAAACTCTGCTTGAACCAAACTGATCAGAAGAAAGACCAACAGAAAGCAATAAAAGGTGTTCCTATTGTCTAGCCTAAAGAAAACCCCTGAGCCATCAGTTTACCCATAAACACATGTAGTGTTCTCCCTTGAATCATTGTTGTTTCCCTACAAAACACCTCTACCCACGCTCAAGTAAGTGTTCTGATGCATGGATCCAAACTCTGCATCAGTTCCACCGGGACTTCATCTTCTCCTGACTGGTCGTGCTGGGGGCAAGTGGGGCAATTTGCCCTGGGCCCCGCAGGGGCCCCCATGAGTGTTTTTTGGGGCTCCTGGAGTGGGGTCCTTCACTCACTCCAGGGGCCCCGGAAAACTCTCACAGGGCTTAGGCCCCCGGAGCCTCTTCCGCTCCAGGGCTTTGGCGGCAATTCGGCGGTGGGGAGTCCTTCCGCTCCAGGACCTGCCACTGAAGTGCCCTGAAAACCTGCAGTGGGGGTCCTTCCTCCCCGGGACCCACCGCCAAAGTCCCGGGTCTTCGGTGGCAATTCGGCGACAGGAACCCCCCTGCCGCCGAAGACCCCAGGGCCCCTGAATCCTCTGGGCGGCCCTGTCTCCAGCACTCAGGACACTGAGCTACCACCATCACCTGGGAACCCCAACCAGTTCAAGCCTCATGGAGTGGGTGAGATCCATCTCTCTCTCTCTCTCTCGCTCTTCTTTTCTACCTCAGGTGTAACTTTTTAACTCTGACTTCCTTGATCAGGTCTAGTTTTCTATATATGACTTTTGTCATCTTGTATAATGTAACTGTCATGTTTGTTTAGCCCTTCTTGTGTGGTTATCACTATGATTCAATAAATAACTTTTATGATTCAGCTGGTTGCTTCTCTCTCTCTCTCTGAACTTTACTCTTTTGTGTTTCTGGCTTCCCCATTTACTCTGCAGCAATGCTCCTCTTACCTAAGCTAAAGATCCCTGTAGTGCCCAAAAATACTGTGGGGTTTGCTCATCACGTGTGTTACAAGCAGAACAATTGTAACATGAAAGTGGGGATAGGGACGCATGCTAAACCTATGACATAGGAGGGTGACAGCTTGAAAGTGCTGCTTGACCCAGTCTGCTGAGTCCAGGGGCATCTAAAGGGTGAGCTTGAGAATAATGATTGACCCAGTGCACTCAGATTTACTCTGTTAGTGTGTGTGTGTGGGTGTGTTCATCTGATTCTGGGGCTGGAGGAACCCAGCCCGGGGGAACCTAGGTCTTGTGGGGTAGCGCCATTGGGAGAGGACTTGCAGAAGGGAGAAGTAGAGCTCCGTATGAACACACAAGTGATACAAGCAGCACATTGATAGAATTACTGAAACCCCCCCCCCCACCAGAAGAGTAACCCGAATAAATGAACATACCCCAAAGTAACAGGCAAATCTGGTAACAAACTTGGAGAAACGCAGGCAGCTCTTGACCCTAATCACGTGGCAATTGTTGAGTAGTTGCTGTGGAGTAAGGAAACTGAGGCACAGACCTGAACAAGCTTTCTTTCTTTTCCTTTTTCAGACCAAGCTCCTTTAACAAGGTATCTCTCTCATAGACTATTTGGTAACCTTCTGTTAAGAATCATGCTTAGAATACCTGTAGAACTGTGCAATAAGGAGTTAAGAGTTGTGCCTTAAAAATAAAGATTTTAGAGCAATACCATGACTAGTGAAAGAGCTGTTGGTGGGGATCATTAGTGAGATAAGGGAAGTAGAGATGACTGGAAAAGACCTCTTGGCTGCTCGTTTGAGACAGGAGAAAACCAGCAGGTTAGAGAGATAAGTAATGAAGAAGGGGAAATGCCCCTGGGAAAGGGAATGCTTTTAAGGGTGAGAATCCCCTGACTGAAGCTAGCCTGAGCTTGAACAATATTGGACAACCTTTAAGCCATGTGGTAGAGCAAAGAATGCAACTGCTGCATGGGCATTATTTTATGCATGTCTGGACATGGTTGAAATGGTAAAGGGAAGTCAGGAACAGGAGCTTGAGAAAAAGCAGTTACAGCAGCGTTTGAATAAATGTGAGACATAAGGGTGTGACTTGGTAGCAGAAAAGCTGAGCATGGTGACTGTACTTAGAGATATACAAGAGGGGAGAGACAAGGCAAGCAGGAATGCAGAACAGTGTAGGAAAGAGTTAACACACACAAAAGTTCTGTTAGAAGATGAAAGAGCAGCAACTTGCTTCTTGGCAGAAGAGAAAAGTGCAGCAACAGACCATCAGGAGTATGAGGCAAAGATGTGTGCCCAACTTAGCGCACATAAGGGGGTGGTAGCATCTGTAAGGTTGAGAGAGGATTGTGATTTGAAGCCCCCTGGGAAAATAAAGAGGTTCCCTGATGCTGTCCCTAAAAACAATTCAACCTCAATTGGCCACACATGCCTAATGTTGCCCCTGTTTCCGCAAAGGAGATTAAACGCATAGCTGCAGAAGCCGATCTCCCCACACCAGAGCTGGTCACAGATGTAGTAAGATGGTCTCCTAGTCAAGCCAAGGCTGTTACGGAGAGACTGGTGCCACTTAGCCATGACAAAGCCATTGTATGGCTGGCCCGTGTTTGGCAAATGTACCCCTCTGCTGCTGTCATGGACTTAGCCCAGTTGGCTCAGTTATGCACCTCTCCTTGTGAGGCAGATGCTCTGGACCTAGGCATAGGTTCTTGAGAGCTGACTGCCCAGGAATGGATGATAAGTGCTCTTAAAATATTACTGCCTGTGTCTTCCCTTAAGAAATTGTATATAATGGAAGAGCAGAAACCAGGAGAGGCCCCAGAAGCTTACCTAATTTTAAAGAAAATGCTGGCAGCTCTCTCTTATTCATTACCCCAGACAGAAGAGAATGGAATTGTCACTTTTCAGTATCAGGGACATGAATTAGTACAGAACATTTATGCAGGACTAAAGTCTCAGACAAAAATGACCTTGGGGATTGTGGATTTAGAACCTGGAGTGAACTAGTGGCAAAAAACAAGCAGGCAGGAGATGTGCTGCAAGAGACTGGTGTCTTAAAAAGACCAAAACAATGAGGAGACCTTGTGGCACAAGGCACAAGCCACAAGGACTCCTTGTTTTTGCTGATACAGACTAACACGGCTACCCCTCTGAAACCTGTTAAAAAGACAAGTCAGCAAAAAGACTATCTCAGAGCCCATGCAGGCTATCACATTTACAAATAATGGTCCTCACTCTGCCAGTTTCTCACCCAATTCTAATTTCCCTACCTCCCACAACCCTGGGCAACGCCGACCCAAGGAGACCCTTAGGAACATGATTTGGAAGGAGCTGGGGAATTTAGGGGAGGATATGGGAAAATATGATCCCCAGCCCCTCAGCATCCTGATTAACGCTTTGTCTCAGGTCACGCGGAGAACGGAGTTGATGCAGGGAGCTCCCCCACAACCCACTGCCCCAGTACGGACTGCATCCCCCATGGCCACTCCCTGTCAAAGCCAGATCTCTGCCCTCTCTTCTGCGTGGAGGCTCTGGGAGTCTGACGATCATAGGGGTGCCTGGTTCCCCATGGGCCTCCTCAGCTGATCGCAAGGCTTCAGTGCGATGTATGGGGGGACCCACTGTGAGGGCTACAGTAGGGAACCCAGTGATGTTAGTCCAGTTGCTAATGGACATCAAAGCATCAGTAAACAGAAGTCCCCAGTGGATCTCCAAAGGGAGACCCACCACTAAGCCGGTTCAGCTCAGTGGGTATGAGAGAGAAACTGTTTCCCATAGTTTGTCTCTTGGGAGTGATGATTTGCCTGTTAAGAAAAGCCATCCCAATCTCCCAGTGTTTGTCTGTGAACAGCCATGTGGTCTGTGACAAGGGGGAAGGAAGTTCAAAATGTTGGTCTAGTCAGAAAGGCACTTTAACTGCTGGGGGAGAAAATGTCTCCAGTGTTCTGTCTGTGGAGCAGGCAGAAGGTACCTCTCAGTTTATGCTGACTAAGGATTTGTCAGTTGTGCCAGATGGGGTTCTGGACTCAACTAAAACCCAGGAATGAAGTGTTCCTGAGCCTGTGTCTGTTGGGGGTAATGACTTGCCCATGGAAGGAGCTATCTCAATCTCCAAACACTTGTCTGGGAACAAAGGGCAGGAAATTCCAAACCTTGGGAATGTTAAGAATGGCAGTTTATCTGCTGGGGGAGAGTTTGTCCCCAATTTTCTGTCTGAGGAGCAGACGGAATGTGCCTCTCAGCTTATGCTGATTGAGGATATGTCAGTTGTCTCAGAAGTCATTCTGGACACAACTGAAACCCAGAAAGAGGATCAGGAAGATGTTTCTGTAGAGCAACCCCTAGCTGAAAAGGGTAAGGACAAAATTTCTGGGGAAAATGGATTGTTGCCTAAAAGTGCTCCTGAAGGAATAAAACCTCATGATAGCTTTTGCAACCAGTTTGCTGCAACTGAAGGGAGTGGAAGTGGATTAACTGAGTTAGCTCAGAATGAATCATTGCCTATAGCAAGCAACCGCGTAGGTGCTGAGGAATTTGGTTCAGTTTCTAGCTGCCAACGTTTTGCAACTGTGTACAAATCCACTGACTTTGTTTTAGAAAGATCCATGGTGGGAAGCCATCCCTACTAAAACCAACACTGCCTCTGTCTCTGCTAAGCAGCTCTTTACACACACCTGGGATGGCTGCTGCTTTATTGTGAATCTGTCCAGTCCCAGTGTTTGTCAGGTAGAAATCCTGAATTGAAAACATGGAAAACCCTGGCGGAAATGTTTTCATTCTTTACAGCGCAAAGAATGGAAGGATAAACCACCTGACTCTCAAGGAATATTATAACTGTCTTCTCCATCCTGTCAGCCACCCTTCTTGGCTTTGGGCTGTTGGAAAATACACATCAAGTGGGCTGGTCAGTGCCTACCCCAATATTGAGACAGGAAAAGGCCAGAGAAGTCCTTGACTTATTATGGCCACCCTCCCGTAGGTCACTGCTTCATGTTCACCTTGCAATATCGGTCCCAGATTCTCCCAGTATATATGGGGTAGGTGTGTGGGAATTTGTTCTCTCTTCTCTGCCCCCTCACAGGTCCTGAACATGAGCCATGACATCCCACCAGTGCACCAGTACCCTGTTGTTCATAAGTGTCTGGAGTCTGATGCTGTCCAGGCTCTATGCTGCACCTGTGATCACTCTGAGCCTCCGGAGGTGCCTGCTAGCTGGAGCCCAGGAAGTAAAATTGCTGAGCCAATTTGTTCATTCCGCAAATATAGATGTTCTGGCTAATAAGCCCTCATATGCCACCAAAAGCATAGAGAAGATGGGAAATCCCATTAACAGCATCTTTAAAACAGTTAAGTGAGGAACAGCAGTTAGTAAGTAAGGTATTTCCTGGATGGGAAAGACGCACAGAAAAGGAAAAAAAGTTAACAATGTCTGGTGTACAGTCCCTCCAGAATAATGTCTCATTGGCCTCAGAATGTGAGCAAGCTCAGGCTCTCACCCAAAACATAGTCATGGGAATGATTCGGCAAGCCATAGCAGGACAAATCCCCATGGAGGCAATCAAATTCATTTGGCCCCAAGTAACAGAGGAAGAATTAGTCCTCCAGCCCTGGTGGAGACTAGTTAATGATTCGTACAATCACCACAAGCAAAACTTGCAGTTATTCCTGATAACTGTGGCAGGCAAAGAAATTAGAGTAATCCACCCAGTAGTCCCACAGGGATTACAGATTAATGATAACTCAGTAATGTACTCCAGAGATCCTAACACTTGGGCCTGGCAGAAAGATATTGTGTGGAACACAGTAAATGTAACGGTGTAAGAGAAAAGAAGGTTTGGGCTATATCTGTGAAGACCAAGCATTGGAGGAACATGATGAATGCTTCTTCCCACAACCTGGGAATAAGTCTCACTGTTCCTTCAATGTTATCCAGGAAGAGGGGTCTGTTATTGTCTATGTTGGTAAAGCATGTGTGGGTGTAAGGACAAGATGTAATATTGTATTGATTAATGGACATTGGCTTCAACCCATGTTGCCTTATGTTAACTGCTGTTTCTGTAATGTAACCACCACTGTTAGCTGTGATATTAAGTTTACTGTGCCTATATGGACTGTGCAACATTTAAATGCCGATCCTGAGTTCTGCAAGGAGGTTTCCCCCATTTCACTGGAAATGAGTCTCACTGCCATTAAGGGACTATTAACTCATCCCTCTTTACAAGCTGAGCTGCAAAGGCTCAGAACTCTGGGGGAGAATGGCAAACTCAAAATTCAACACAACAACGAGGAGATCTCTAAGCTTGCAGCCGCAGTTAAAAACACAGGCCATCACTCCTGCTGGGAAACTTTGCTTGTGTGGAGCCCCAGTGCAACAGGTCTTTTGAATATCATGCTTCACCCCATTGGGGTGAAAACAGCTCAAAACTCCATGGAGAGAGTGTTCAGCCTGTCCTCAGGGGCAAAAAATTAAACATTGTGCACACAGTACTTTTAAATTCTGCAAAATTCTGCATAGTTTAAAATAACACAATATAATCATGCCAGTTTCAATTATTTCAGTAATTTATTTCAAAATACTTGTCATCAAGTGTGTCTAACATTATAGACAACAAAAAAGGTTCAGGACATGTTTTTTGACAAATAGATTCCTTACTAGGAATATTAATACAGAACTTTGAATATTAATTCTTTAAAACTACAATACAGAAACATATTTCCTGCACCACTCAGAAGCAGTGCAAAGGCTTGCGGGAGTCGAGATAATGGAATTGCCAAGGGAAAGGGAAGTAACTGCTAGGAAGGAGCCTGGGAATGAACCTAGAAGGTTGTTGAGTGTAGGAGGGAGAATGGAACAGGGTTTTTTAGGGGGGAGGAGTGGGAGGGAAGGATTTTTAGGGAGTTGGGGAGACTCCCCCATGCAGACCCTGGCTGACCCCTAGCCTCCCCCTTTCAGTCAGGTATATCTGTGTCCCTACACCCCCACTCAGACACATCCTCAGCTCCTCTGTTCTCATGTGGCTCTGTCCTCCAAAGACCCCATCCCCAAGTGGCCCTGCACCCCCATTCTCATTCACTCCCTGCCTCAGTCTGTTCACCCCCACTAGCCCTTCTGAACCCCAGTCTATGTGACCTCCAGCAGCCTCAGGCACCCCATTCTGTCTCCCCTCCTCCCCCACCTCCATATCCAATCCCTCCTAACCTGGCCCTGTGAACAGGGCACTGTGAGGAATGCAGCCAGCTGCTGGCTGCTACTGCTTGGCTGCTCTCTGTTCTGGCACCACAGAAGCCCCTGGTGGGTGAAAGGCATAACTGCAATGTCTCTCCAACAGAATATATTTTCTGAAAAGAAAAAAAATTGCAGGGAGCCTGAATTCTGCGCATGCTCAATAGCTCAAAACAAGGAAGGAGGGTAGCTGGATGCCAAATAGACGAGCTCTAATTCTGTTGTGAGTATATGCCCATCTTCAGCAAGGATTGAATTTACATTCTTTATCTAACAGCATGATCTGGTGTCATCTGAGCTAAAGACCCAGCATTGTCAGCCAGGAGCACCTGTAGACGCATAAACTTCTTATATGGTCCAGCCACTGTTTGGTGACAGAGCCCCCAGTCTCCTGGATTAATATGTGTGATGCTGTATAATTCAGACATGACCATTTTATGTGATGAATATTGCTATTGTTAGACAATTGCAACAAACCTTTTACAAAGTATATCATATAAGGCGTCAATGGAAAGTTATGATTATCCTGTTTATATGCATGTATCATTTTTATATCAGAAGTTATGAGTATTGGCTATATAGATCTATATTTCAAATGTGTTTGCTCCTGGGATAACACCCACAAGGTAATTTACAGCTAGGGTGAACAGATAGAAAGTGTGAAAAATCGGGACAGGGGATGGGGGGTAATAGGCACCTACATAAGAAAAAGCCCCGAATATCGGGAGTGTCCCTATAAAATTGGGACATCTGGTCACCCTATTTACAGCCAGTCTGGCCAGCACATTGTGAATGAACTCTTTGAGTTGATGGCCCATTAAAGAGCACTTAACTGTCACAATGGGCCATAGAAGATGCTTCTTCCTACCTGATGAGCCTTCCTGAGCATGCCTTAACCAGAATATGGGCAATGGCTGCTCCTGTGAGTCATCAAAGCATGCAAGGGCATGTGACTTGCTCACGTGACCATGGATTCCATTTTGTGCCTGTAATTTTCCACAAACTAAGACTGAGAGCATGCCTGCCACATGGGAGAAGGTATACAAGATGCTGTAAACATCTCCATTTTGTCTTCATTCCTGTTTGTTTTTCTGGACTGGATTTCTAACAGGGACTGATGACCCCAAAGCTGTTTGGGTAACTTCCAGAGATACATTTGCAACCTAGCAGTTTATTCCATTACTGCTTCAAAGCTGATAAAAGAACTTTGCAATGATTGTAAGTAATGTGACTTCCTTGACCATTTTAACTCTCCCCTTCTTTTCTTTGCAAATTGACCTTCAGATTTTAGTTACTAAAGGACTGGCAACAGTGTGATTATTGGATAAAATCTAATTTATATATTGACCAGGCTGTGTGGCTGATCTCTTGGGATTAGAGGACCCTATATGTGATTAAATTGGTTTTCAGTAATCACTCATCATCGAGCCCAGAATCTGAGTGGTGAGACAAGGGCTGAGATGCCTAAGAAGACTGCATTTCTGACTTCTTGTTAACAGTGGGATGAGACAGAAGTTTACTATTGTTACTGGCTTGGTATAAGCTAATGGAAGAATAACCACCAGTTTGGGGTGAGTCTGCCCTATGTCTCAGCAGTTTGTCCTGAATTTGATATTCTCAGCTGTGACCCAATGAGGCACGGTGACAATATGAGTTGTGTGAAACTATTTGTATGAAAAAATCATGGATTAAAGGACGGAAGTGACACTTCTGACCATTTATTCCGACCTTGTGTGTAGCTCAACACAGATAATCTCACCCTGTGAGCAAGGTGTCAAACCAATATGTTCTAGGGTACGTCTACACTACGGGATTATTCCGATTTTAAATAAACTGGTTTTGTAAAACAGATTGTATAAAGTTGAGTGCACGCGGCCACACTAAGCACATTAATTCGGCAGTGTGTGTCCCTGTACCGAGGCTAGCATCAATTTCCAGAGAGTTGCACTGTGGATAGCTATTCCATAGCTATCCCATAGTTCCCGCAGTCTCCCCCGCCCCTTGGAATTCTGGGTCGAGATCCCAGTGCCTGATGGGGCAAAAAACATTGTCATGAGTGGTTCTGGGTACAGCCTCACCCCTCCCTCCGTGAAAGCAGCAGACAACAGTTTCGCACCTTTTTCCCTAGCTGAACTGTACAAACGCCATAGCACAGCAAGCATGGACCCTGCTCAGATCAAGACCACAATCGTGAACATTGTAAACACCTCGCGCATTCTCGTGCAGTCTGTGCTGAACCAGGACCTGCAAAGCCAGGCGAGGAGGAGGTGGCTACGGCATAGCGGCAATGAGAGTGATAAGGACATGGACCCAGAATTCTCTCAAACCGCTGGCCCCTGCGCTTTGGAGATCCTGCTGGTAATGGGGCAGGTTCTAGCCATTGAATGCCGATTTTTGGGTCTGGGAAACAAGCACAGACTGGTGGGACCACATAGTTTTGCAGGTTTGGGACGATTCGCAGTGGCTGCAAAACTTTCGCATGTGTAAGGGCACTTTCATGGAACTTTGTGACTTGCTTTCCCCTGCCCTGAAACACCATAATACCAAGATGAGAGCAGCCCTCACAGTTGAGTGAGAAGCGAGTGGCAAAGCCCTCTGGAAGCTGGCAACGCCAGACAGCTACCGGTTCAGTCATGGGAATCAATAAGGGAGTGGGATAGCTTCTGGAAGGCTTGCAACGCTAGAAGCTACGCAGGTCAGTCGGGAATCAATTTTCAGTGGGAAAATCTACTGTGGGGTGCTGTGATGCAAGTAGCCAAAGCAATCATTAAAGCTGCTGCTACGAAAGGTTGTGACTTGCTGAAACATTGCAGGTCAAGTGGATGGCTTTGCTGCGAATGGATTCCTAAATGTGGGGGGGCCATAGATGAACCATATCCCTATCTTGGGCCCCGGAGCACCAGGCACCCGTACGTAAACCGCAAGGGGTACTTTCAATGGCACTGCAAGCACTGGTGGATCACAAGGGACGTTTCACCAACATCCACGTGAGATGGCCAGGAAGAGTTCATTGACGCTCGCGTCTGCAGAACAGTACCTGTGTTAAACGCTGCAGCAAGCCGAATTTCTCCCAGACCAGAAGAATAAAACAGTTGGGGATGTTGAATGCCCTGTAGTTATTCCTGGGGGACCCAGCCTACCCCTTGATGCCATGGCTCATGAAGCCATACACAGGCAGCCTGGCAATAGTCAGAGCTGTTTCAACTAAGGCCTGAGCAAGTGCAGAATGGTGGTAGAATGTGCATTGGCCGTTTAAGGCTGCGCTGGCGCACATTATGATCACTCAGACCTAGCCAAACCAATGTCCCCATGTATTGTGCTTGCTGTGTGCTCCACAATCTCTGTGAGGGTAAGGGGGAAGCTTTATGGCATGTGGAGAGGTGAGGCAAATCACCTGGCCACTGATACGTGCAGCCAGACACCAGGGGCGATTAGAAGAGCACACCCACGAAGCGCGTGCAATGAGAGAAGCTTTGAAACACGTTTTCTCAACGGCCAGGGTTACCGTGTGACCTGTTGGTGTTTTTTTCCCTTGACTGCACCCCCTCCTGCCTTGACTTGCCTCTCCTGCTACGCCCACCCTCCCCTTTGTTTCCCGCTCTGCTTCGGCCTCCGTCCTTCTCACTTTCACCCTCCTGTCTTCTTTCTTCCCCCCGTCCTTTCTCCCCGATGGGCGCGCCCTGCCCCGTCTCCGTGTGGTTTGGGAGGCGCGCTCGCGGGCCGGCCACGGCCCTACACACACCTCTATTCCACAAGATAACAATGCCCGAAAAACATGATAATATTGAGAACCATGAAGAACCACATCAAAAAAAAAAAAATGCAAATACCGAGAACAGAAAAAAAACAAAAAAAAAAAAACCACCACCGCACAACACAAAAAAAAAAAAAAAAAAACAAACCACACCACAACCATACAAAAAAGAATAAGAGAATGAAAAGTAGGAATAGCAACCAAGACGACCTATCCCCCACTCTCACTTCCCTGTCTGAGAAGACTGAGAGAAAGACTCGACCATCAGAAGTAAGACATAGAAGAATAAGAACAGAAAAAGAAAATAGAAGATTACACAAAGGAGGCATAGCAGCGGCAACACTATAGTAGACCCATGCTGTGCTATCACTATGAGACAAAACACATAATCATATAACACCAACCACAACCACCACCCAACCCCCACTGCCAGAAGACATAAGCACAACCACAAACACACACTAGATCTTCCCTGACTAACATCATATAAGAATAACTATACACCATGACACACAACACTAAAATACATACACACAAAACAGAGACAGAATACATCTAACACATACATAACACTCATGTGTACAACATACCAATATCATCACGAATTACACTGCAAATACTTTACTAAAATCAGTAATTACTAAACTACCGATACTTTCCCTCATATCAGATGGGCTCTTCATGCGGGTACTTCCCATGAACTTTCCCACCAACGGAACATTTTCATCTCGCGTTTCCTTTTTTTTCTCACATCACCTTATCTTTGAAGATAGCCATTCCGGGCATGGACCAGCTAGGCGAGTCGTGAAACATTTGCAGCTGCCATGAGGGAGGAAAAAAAAGGGAGAAAAGTATTTAAAAAATACATTTTGCAGACAAATTGGTTATTACTCTTTCACAGTGAAACAAACACAAATTTTTCCCACCCTTTTTAACATAGCACATGTGTGATTTCACTACGCAGTGTCGCATTTTTGCATCTTAATATTGGATGTTGCCTGCGACTCTGATGTGGCTCTGGTGTTGCTGGAGATCTCACAGACGCAGGTCCAGGCATTCAGAATCAGCTTGCATGTGGCCATAGTAAGCCATTGTCTTTCGGCTTCTGTACAGCCTTCATAATACACCAGTGCCGCCCTTTTCCCAAATACCAAGAAATCCGTTGGCTGCTTCTTTGCTGTTACATGCCAGCAGCAGAAACACCCCCACCATTCAATTCTCTGGGATGATTGCTTATCCTTCCCCACCGCTGGTTGGTATCATGTGAAGATCACTGCTTAATCACACCCCTCCCCCCCCACCACGTGGCTGGTAGCAGGGAAGATCACTTTCTAGCCAAACGCGAAAACAGCTCAGCCGCCATTACCCCTTCCTCTCCCCCCATTTGTTCACTGCACGGAAGGATTTCTTTTAGCAACAGGCAACACAGGCCTAGTAGGACAATGGCCATCTTGTCCTCACTTAATTACATTCCCTGAATTCAACCAGAGTACTAGGAACGATATCACTCTCTATGAGGATTAACAACAGCGAGATAAGAACGGAATGTTGCTGAATGCCAGCAATCACCGCACCATATGCAGCTAGGCTTGTTCATGCAATGATACCCGATTACTTGCCTAATGCATGGTTGTGGTCTAGTGTCCTTACCATGGTGGACAGAATAAGGCTGCCTTGACCCAGAAACCTGTCTGCAATGGCTTTTGGAGTACCTTCAGCGACAGACAGTTACAGGGAGATGTCCCTGGAGATTTCCGTCTCCTATGCGCACAGACATCTCACTGGATTTTAGACGAACGAGGTGGCTAGTGGATTTCATTAACAAACTTTTTCCAAACTCTGTACTGGCCGGAATTCATCCACAAGTCCCTCAGGGCAAAAATTAATCAATTAAAACAGACGCTGCTTTTAAACCGCACTGTTTATATGTTACAAAGGTACACTTACCAGAGGTCGCTTCCATGGCTTCGTTGTTCTTGGGGCTTACTGGCTTGGGAGGGCTGCGAGGAGGGTAATTCTTGTCTGTGTGAGAAAAAGCTCGCTGGCTGTTGGGAAGAATTGGAGTGCTCTGTGTTCTCGCCCAAGCTTGTCCTCCTCTTCCCTCCTCCTCATGCTTCCAATCCGCCAGACTCCTCAGCCATGGCTGAGATTATCACCCCACCTCGGCAATCATGGACAGGGTGGAGTAGTTGGCTTGGCGGATCCCCCCTCGAATTGCAGTGCAGCTCAGCGTAGAAGCGGCATGTTTTCGGCCCCGCCCTGACCTTCCGTTTGGTTCTTTGGTTTTCTCGGTAGCTTGTCTGTAGCTCCTTAACTTTCACTCTGCTACTCCACTGATATCCGGGTGTGGGCCTTTCTCCATCATAGCCTTGGAAATTTTTTCAAATGTTTTTCATTTCTTGTTCTTATGGAAAGGAATCTGTATAGCACATGAATCTTCCGCCCCACGGTATAACGGTCATCAGATCCAGTAACCTCTGTGCGGTCCATGCTGGAGCTCTTTTTCGATTCTCGCTGGAGACGACTGCGGTTTTAGACCTGCGGCCTAGGATTGAGCATTGACGTGTGATGCTACCACACTGGCCAAACAGGATAAATGAAATAAATCTCTTCCGTCCCCCTGTCTCTCCAGTGCCTCCCGAGTTTCAGATTTGCTGTTCCAGATGACGGTCATAATGGTATACTTGGTATACCGCCTGGAGGCCAGTAGTGTGAGATCTCCGCCGCACATATACTAAACTTTAATCTGATTTATGGCTTTATTACAGATATTCAGCGTTTACTCCTCTCCATTCAGTTGAGGTAGTATTAGAAACCTGCGTTTAAAGACGAGAGAAGCAGATGATGCTATCTCTTCTGTATTTAAATACAGAAGAGATAGCATCATCTGCTTCTCTCGTCTTTAAACGCAGGTTTCTAATACTACCTCAACTGAATGGAGAGGAGTAAACGCTGAATATCTGTAATAAAGCCATAAATCAGATTAAAGTTTAGTATATGTGCGGCGGAGATCTCACACTACTGGCCTCCAGGCGGTATACCAAGTATACCATTATGACCGTCATCTGGAACAGCAAATCTGAAACTCGGGAGGCACTGGAGAGACAGGGGGACGGAAGAGATTTATTTCATTTATCCTGTTTGGCCAGTGTGGTAGCATCACACGTCAATGCTCAATCCTAGGCCGCAGGTCTAAAACCGCAGTCGTCTCCAGCGAGAATCGAAAAAGAGCTCCAGCATGGACCGCACAGAGGTTACTGGATCTGATGACCGTTATACCGTGGGGCGGAAGATTCATGTGCTATACAGATTCCTTTCCATAAGAACAAGAAATGAAAAACATTTGAAAAAATTTCCAAGGCTATGATGGAGAAAGGCCCACACCCGGATATCAGTGGAGTAGCAGAGTGAAAGTTAAGGAGCTACAGACAAGCTACCGAGAAAACCAAAGAACCAAACGGAAGGTCAGGGCGGGGCCGAAAACATGCCGCTTCTACGCTGAGCTGCACTGCAATTCGAGGGGGGATCCGCCAAGCCAACTACTCCACCCTGTCCATGATTGCCGAGGTGGGGTGATAATCTCAGCCATGGCTGAGGAGTCTGGCGGATTGGAAGCATGAGGAGGAGGGAAGAGGAGGACAAGCTTGGGCGAGAACACAGAGCACTCCAATTCTTCCCAACAGCCAGCGAGCTTTTTCTCACACAGACAAGAATTACCCTCCTCGCAGCCCTCCCAAGCCAGTAAGCCCCAAGAACAACGAAGCCATGGAAGCGACCTCTGGTAAGTGTACCTTTGTAACATATAAACAGTGCGGTTTAAAAGCAGCGTCTGTTTTAATTGATTAATTTTTGCCCTGAGGGACTTGTGGATGAATTCCGGCCAGTACAGAGTTTGGAAAAAGTTTGTTAATGAAATCCACTAGCCACCTCGTTCGTCTAAAATCCAGTGAGATGTCTGTGCGCATAGGAGACGGAAATCTCCAGGGACATCTCCCTGTAACTGTCTGTCGCTGAAGGTACTCCAAAAGCCATTGCAGACAGGTTTCTGGGTCAAGGCAGCCTTATTCTGTCCACCATGGTAAGGACACTAGACCACAACCATGCATTAGGCAAGTAATCGGGTATCATTGCATGAACAAGCCTAGCTGCATATGGTGCGGTGATTGCTGGCATTCAGCAACATTCCGTTCTTATCTCGCTGTTGTTAATCCTCATAGAGAGTGATATCGTTCCTAGTACTCTGGTTGAATTCAGGGAATGTAATTAAGTGAGGACAAGATGGCCATTGTCCTACTAGGCCTGTGTTGCCTGTTGCTAAAAGAAATCCTTCCGTGCAGTGAACAAATGGGGGGAGAGGAAGGGGTAATGGCGGCTGAGCTGTTTTCGCGTTTGGCTAGAAAGTGATCTTCCCTGCTACCAGCCACGTGGTGGGGGGGGAGGGGTGTGATTAAGCAGTGATCTTCACATGATACCAACCAGCGGTGGGGAAGGATAAGCAATCATCCCAGAGAATTGAATGGTGGGGGTGTTTCTGCTGCTGGCATGTAACAGCAAAGAAGCAGCCAACGGATTTCTTGGTATTTGGGAAAAGGGCGGCACTGGTGTATTATGAAGGCTGTACAGAAGCCGAAAGACAATGGCTTACTATGGCCACATGCAAGCTGATTCTGAATGCCTGGACCTGCGTCTGTGAGATCTCCAGCAACACCAGAGCCACATCAGAGTCGCAGGCAACATCCAATATTAAGATGCAAAAATGCGACACTGCGTAGTGAAATCACACATGTGCTATGTTAAAAAGGGTGGGAAAAATTTGTGTTTGTTTCACTGTGAAAGAGTAATAACCAATTTGTCTGCAAAATGTATTTTTTAAATACTTTTCTCCCTTTTTTTTCCTCCCTCATGGCAGCTGCAAATGTTTCACGACTCGCCTAGCTGGTCCATGCCCGGAATGGCTATCTTCAAAGATAAGGTGATGTGAGAAAAAAAAGGAAACGCGAGATGAAAATGTTCCGTTGGTGGGAAAGTTCATGGGAAGTACCCGCATGAAGAGCCCATCTGATATGAGGGAAAGTATCGGTAGTTTAGTAATTACTGATTTTAGTAAAGTATTTGCAGTGTAATTCGTGATGATATTGGTATGTTGTACACATGAGTGTTATGTATGTGTTAGATGTATTCTGTCTCTGTTTTGTGTGTATGTATTTTAGTGTTGTGTGTCATGGTGTATAGTTATTCTTATATGATGTTAGTCAGGGAAGATCTAGTGTGTGTTTGTGGTTGTGCTTATGTCTTCTGGCAGTGGGGGTTGGGTGGTGGTTGTGGTTGGTGTTATATGATTATGTGTTTTGTCTCATAGTGATAGCACAGCATGGGTCTACTATAGTGTTGCCGCTGCTATGCCTCCTTTGTGTAATCTTCTATTTTCTTTTTCTGTTCTTATTCTTCTATGTCTTACTTCTGATGGTCGAGTCTTTCTCTCAGTCTTCTCAGACAGGGAAGTGAGAGTGGGGGATAGGTCGTCTTGGTTGCTATTCCTACTTTTCATTCTCTTATTCTTTTTTGTATGGTTGTGGTGTGGTTTGTTTTTTTTTTTTTTTTTTTGTGTTGTGCGGTGGTGGTTTTTTTTTTTTTGTTTTTTTTCTGTTCTCGGTATTTGCATTTTTTTTTTTTTGATGTGGTTCTTCATGGTTCTCAATATTATCATGTTTTTCGGGCATTGTTATCTTGTGGAATAGAGGTGTGTGTAGGGCCGTGGCCGGCCCGCGAGCGCGCCTCCCAAACCACACGGAGACGGGGCAGGGCGCGCCCATCGGGGAGAAAGGACGGGGGGAAGAAAGAAGACAGGAGGGTGAAAGTGAGAAGGACGGAGGCCGAAGCAGAGCGGGAAACAAAGGGGGAGGGTGTGCGGTAGCAGGGAGGAGGCAAGTCAAGGCAGGAGGGGGTCATTCAAGGGAAAAAAACACCAACAGCACAGTCGGTAGCCCTGGCCGGGAGGAAACGTTGTTTTCAAAGCTTCTCTCATCACGCGCTTCGTGGGTGTGCTCTTCTAATCGCCCCTGGTGTCTGGCTGCACGTATCAGTGGCCAGGTGATTTGCCTCACCTCTCCACATGCCATAAAGCTTCCCCCTTACCCTCACAGAGATTGTGGAGCACACAGCAAGCACAATACATGGGGACATTGGTTTGGCTAGGTCTGAGTGATCATAATGTGCGCCAGCGCAGCCTTAAACGGCCAATGCACATTCTACCACCATTCTGCACTTGCTCAGGCCTTAGTTGAAACAGCTCTGACTATTGCCAGGCTGCCTGTGTATGGCTTCATGAGCCATGGCATCAAGGGGTAGGCTGGGTCCCCCAGGAATAACTACAGGGCATTCAACATCCCCAACTGTTTTATTCTTCTGGTCTGGGAGAAATTCGGCTTGCTGCAGCGTTTAACACAGGTACTGTTCTGCAGACGCGAGCGTCAATGAACTCTTCCTGGCCATCTCACGTGGATGTTGGTGAAACGTCCCTTGTGATCCACCAGTGCTTGCAGTGCCATTGAAAGTACCCCTTGCGGTTTACGTACGGGTGCCTGGTGCTCCGGGGCCCAAGATAGGGATATGGTTCATCTATGGCCCCCCCACATTTAGGAATCCATTCGCAGCAAAGCCATCCACTTGACCTGCAATGTTTCAGCAAGTCACAACCTTTCGTAGCAGCAGCTTTAATGATTGCTTTGGCTACTTGCATCACAGCACCCCACAGTAGATTTTCCCACTGAAAATTGATTCCCGACTGACCTGGTAGCTTCTAGCGTTGCAAGCCTTCCAGAAGCTATCCCACTCCCTTTGCTGGAGCTCTTTTTCGATTCTCAGGAGACTGCATTGTTACCTGTGCTGATGAGCTCTGCGTGAGCTCTCCACACTGGCCAAACAGGAAATGAAATTCAAAAGTTCGCAGGGCTCTTCCTGTCTACCTGGCCAGTGCCTCCGAGTTCAGATTGCTGTCCAGAGAGGTCATAATGGTATACTGTGGGATACCGCCTGGAGGCCAATACCGTCGATTTGCGGCCACACTAAACTTAATCTGATATGGTTATACCGATTTCAGCGCTACTCCTCTCATCAGGGAGGAGTATAGAAACCGGTTTAAAGAGCCCTTTATATCGATATAAAGGGCCTTGTTGTGTGGATGGGTGCAGAATTACATTGGTTTAACACTGCTAAAATCGGTATAAACACATAGTGTAGATCAGGTCCTATTTGAGCTAGAGAGTATTTTTTAGAAACACATTCACTCTTGATTTAAAGATTGCCAGTGATGGAGAATCCACCATGTCCCTGGGTCAGTTCTTCCAATGGTTAATCACCCTCATAGTTAAACATTGGCACCTTATTTCCAGTCTGACCGTTATGAATGTAAAAAAAAAAATTGCTTGAGTCGCAGCACTTAATTTCTTGCACCCCGGGATCTCTTTAATTGCAAATTAAGCACTGAATGTAGGTGTTTATAGACTGTAATCAAGATGGCTCTTAACCTTCTCTTGGAAAAATGAAATAGATTTAGTTTGTCTCACTCTATGGCAGATTTTCCAAACTTTGAATCATTCTGGTAGCTCTTCTCTGAACCCTTCCAATTTGCCATGAAGTGTGGACACCACAACTTGACTCAAGATCCAGCGGGGGTCTCACCAGCAGGGCATACAAGCATTACCAGAAGGGAACCAATCACCAGCAGAGCCCAGGGTTGCATTTAGACCCCACTCTGGGATTGCTGGGTCCAGAGAACATGCATGATTCTATCTGAGACATCTACACAATCTTCTGCAAGCTGGGTCTCATGGGCAGATCTTATTTTGTGGAAAGTGTTTGGAAGGCCTCTGTGACAGGATGCACCCCAGGGGTGAAGCCTGGAAGCTATTGGAACTGCTGTGCCCTCAGACCATTCAGCCGGGTTGGCCTCTCCCCTTGCTCTGCTGGTGACACACAGCCATCCCCTCTGGACCCTGTTATCACCCAACATGACGGCTGGTGGTGCCACACACCCAGCTGAGTCACCTGAGTGCTTTACCTAAACCACTCATGGACCAACAGTGGAGGCACCAGCCAATTTCCCAGCTCTCCAGCCTTGCTCCACTACTGGTGTATAAACCAGAATTATACTATCTTGAACTGCACAGGGATCTGTATGGTGCAAGCTCCTTATTTAGTCTTCTCCCTCCTTGATGTGGGGAAGATACGCACAAGCCTTTGTTAACAGAGCTAAGATTTCCTAACACTTCACTCAAAAATATACTGGTTAAGATAAAACATAAAAACAGATTTATTATCTACAGAAAAATCGATTTTAAGCGATCATTATTGATAGGAAATCAAACAAAATCGCAATCTAAAACTTATACAAACTAGATAGGACTTGAATCAGCAATATCTCACCTTGACTGATGGTGCAAACTGGCTTACAGATTCTTGAGGCACAGGTTGCAGCTGCTTTGCAGCCTGAGTTCCCTTCTCCTGTTCAAAGTCTATTTTCTTCTAGAGGTTCTTTCAGGTGTTGAGTTGTGGGGGAGTGAAGACAAGTGATGATGTCACTCCTCATCTTTTACTGGAAAATCTATGCATGTGACGTGGGGGTTCGCCCCCATTGGCCAAACATTCTCCATTGTCTACGTGCTCCCTCGAAGGAGGCTTCCTTATGCAGAGTTCCTGTGCCAGTGGATTCTTCCCTTGACGAGTGCTCATGACAGCAGTTAACACTGTCTGGCTACCAGTTTTGGGCCCCACACTACAAGAAGGCTGTGGAAAAATTGGAAAGAGTTCAGGGGAGGGCAACAAAAATGAATAGGGGGCTGGAGCACATGACTTATGAGGAGAGGCTGAGGGAACTGGGATTGTTTAGTCTGCACAGTGCATGAAAGAAGAAGAATGAGGGGGGGATTTGATAGCGTGCTTGCAACTACCTGAAAAGGGGGTTCCAAAAAGGATGGATCTAGACTGTTCTCAGTGGGATACCAGATGACAGAACAAGGGTGTAATGGTCTCAAAGTTTGGTGGGAGGTTCTTAGGTTGGGATATTAGGAAAATCTTTTTTCATTCAGGAGAGTGGTAAAGCACTGGAATGAGTTACCTAGGAAGGTGGTAGAATCTCCTTCCTTAGAGGTTTTTAAGGTCAGGCTTGACAAAGCCCTGGCTGGGATGATTTAGTTGGGAATTGGTCCTGCTTTGAGCAGGGGGTTGGACTAGATGACCTCCTGAAGTCCCTTCTAACCCTGATATTCTATGATTCTATTCTATGATTCTATGATACTCCATTGTTGTACCCGAAAGGCTGGTTTGAGGTGTTTCCAGTATCACATTATACTTTAGTAACACACACATAGCAAGGTTTCATAACTTCACATACAATGGTAGCGCGTACAATCCACCAAGATATTAATGGTTAGCAGACCAAGACTTTTAGAATGACACCTTGCAAGGTATACCTTGTACAAAACATACCATAATTACATCACCATGGCAAATATGGAGTGCACTGTCACAAGCACCACCCCCATTCAATCCTGATTTGCAATTTACATTTTAGAAGCCTCTGGTTCAATGGGGACACCAACCATGACCAGGAAACACCCCGCCACATCAGGATGGAGCATTTCTCTCCTCACCCACGCTCTGCATGGAAACAGCTGCCAGTGGCATCAGTGACGTCATGGGTTGCAGCGTGAGTCATCATTCATGGAAAAGCTTCATCCTTGCTTAGCCCTGCAGCGAAGGAGGTAGTGAAACTCACAGGACCAGGCTCTTCTCTAGAAATGAACAAACCTCTTCTGCTTCTCCCCAGAAGAACTGCTACGTCCCCTCGAGTGTGTTCACTGACACAGCTGCATGCAGTAGTTACCGGCCCCTCACTGTTTCCAGTTGCATGACCGTGAACCAATGGATTACCCAGGAACACTCTGCTCCCATTACCATGGTAGCACATAGAGGCCCCAGTCACAATTGGGGTCCATGCTGCACAGACACCAAGGCCTCGCCTAGAGCAGGGTAAGGTGGGAAGGATGGCCGAGGGGGCAGACAATCAGGCCGCCTGGAGGAGGGTTGCATTCAGTTCCTGCCTCAGCTCCAGGCTCTGTGTGTGCTCTTTGGCCCATCACTGCAGCTGCCCTGTGCAGAGCCCCATCTGTGACATGGGGAGGGCTCTCCCTTGCTTGAAGCGGGTGGGGAAATGAGTAAGGTTAAGATTTGATCACTGTTATTTTCAGTAAAAGTCACAGACAGGTCATAGGCACTAAAAAAAATTCATAGAAGCCTATGATCTATCTGACTTTTATTAAAAATAATAGGGAGGCGAGCTGATGGTGGGCGAACTGAAGCCCAAGTGGGAGAAGGGAGCCCAAGACCTGCTGCATGAGGCAGGGAGAGGAGGGGAGTCCAGCACCTGCTGCTGCAGTGGCTGACAGCTCCAGACCCCCTCCGCAGCCCCAGCATCTCAGAGTTCTGGCGCCCCCACACCTCAGATGGCTGCGGCGGCTGATGGCTCCAGTGTCCCCCCGCCACCCACGGTGGCTGACAGCTTTGGGGTTCCCCTGCCACCTGCAACCTGAAAGCTCCTGGGGTCCCCCTGCCATCCACAGTGGCTGGTAGTTCCAGCCCCTCCCCCTTCCATGATGGCTGAGAGCTCTGGGGGCCCCTGTCCCCCATTGCGTCCGTGACATAATCTTATTCTTAGTAATAAGAGACCTATTAGGAGGTGAGAGGTGCTTTTATAAACCACATCACCTAGCATGTGTTCAAACCCTAGTGCTGGCAGGGTACGTTGTATACTACCCCGCATCTGCTGGTCTGGAGAACTAGTGAGAAACACCTATGCCCTGAGGAGCTAACTGGATGGGACAGAATGGTCTGAGGCCCAGAGAGCTGATGGGCCATGCCCCACTCCGCACGGCTGCTTGCTAAGGGAGGGACAGGAACCTTTTCTGTCAGGCCCTTCTGGGACACTATTCAGAAAACAACCCCTCACATGCCCCTGGCTGAGGCCTCGTGGACTCTCTGCCTGGTCTACTGCCTTCACTGCTTCTCAGGCTCCCTTCATACATCTCCTCATCATCATACGTGTCAGTTGCATCTGGGAGCTAAGGCAGGACTGACCAGAGCAGCCCGTTGCCTTTTGCTTATCATTGCAGCTGCCAGGGGTCTCGAACCCGGGGAAGGTGTGAGAGAGATGTGTGTTTTTATACCAACCTCTCTGGCCATGAATGTGCTTACCTGGCATTAGCAAATGCCTAGTGAGTTGTTGTTCGGCCAAGACCAGGCCTGCTCTGGTTCACAGCCTTTGGTTCACACTGCTAGTTATGCCAAGGGCTCTAGCAAGGCCTACACCTGTGGCTGGCAGGGTTCGGCCTATGCTTTGGCTGACACTCCCTGAGACTGTATTGTGCGACTCCCCCACCATGATGGGAATGATGCCCAAAGCTGCCAATGGTCCTGAAGATGGACAGGCTGACGGGGTTGATGGTGAGCTGGAGAGACACTGCCTAGTGGGTTTGAGGAGAGCTGGTGAATCGATGCATTGGGGGATATTGGGATCATGTGCTGAACAGCACGAGCAGAGGAGAAGGCTCTGGTGCCGATGGTAGTGAGATTGTGCGATGGGCAGAGAAGGTCCAGTTGGGAAAAGGGGAGCAGGGAGACACTAGGCCTGAGCAGCCAGCTGGAGCAAGTAAAAGCAAGAAGGGAAGCTTGGAGCTGGAATCATCAGTGAACAGGGAGGGTAACATGATCCCCCTGTTTTTCACCCGATTTAGTGACATTGGTGCAAAAACTGAGGCAGATCAGCCCACAGAGAGGAGGCTGAGCCAGGCCAATCATTTATCTGCTGGCCCAGGTGAGATCTTCCTTTTCCTCTTCCTCTGCTGGGTTCCCCTTTCAGCCCAGTTTTCAGAAGTATTCTGCACCTCTGTCACTGTCTCTGTCCTGAGCTCTTGTGACTTTTGAGTCAGACAGTGGGAGATTAGAGCTGTGTCTTGAGTAACAGACTATTATTATTTATTTGTATTATAGGAGCACCTAGGAGTCCTGGTCAGGGATCAGAACTCAAGATATCGTCCCCCTTCTTAAGAACTCTAGTCAAAACAGAACTCCCTGAGACACGCACCTCACTGTTACAATCTCTGGGCTGGAGAATTCATTTTGCATCTCTAGACCCCAGTTACCTTTGAAAATCTGCCCCCAAGTGCCTTTTGAACCTTGGATTTATGCTCCTAAATTACTTAGGGTACATCCACACTGCAATAAAAAATCCATTGCACCGAGTCTCAGAACTGGGATCAATCAACCCGGGCTTGTGGGACTGTGCTGTGGGGCTAAAAATCGCAGTATAGACATTCGAGCTTGGGCTGGATCCCCGGCTCTGAAACATGGTGAGGGGGAGAGTCTCAAAGACTGGGCTCCTCCTCCCTTTCCTCCACTGCAATTTTTAGCCCCTACAGGCCAAGTCCCACAAGCCCGAGTCAGCTGACTTGGGTCAGCAGCAGCCAGGCCATTTGGTTTTTGTTGCAATGTAGGTACCCTCTTAGGTGCTTTTGAAAATATTCCCCCTCGTGATTTTAGTTACATGAGTTGTTTTGCTCCTACTCCTTCCCCGGGTACTCCTGCCAATTTTTGTACTTTTACAGACATATTTTCCTTGTTTTCCCCTCCCTGGCTCTGTGGGAGAGACCAATGCAAACAACAGGAGAACCTGACTCACAGCCTATGCAGGGTTGCAAACCAGTGAAACTGACAAGAAGCCAAGTGCCATCAATGGCACAAAGACCCTGAAAAGAGAGAAAGATGTTGGTGCCCTTTGTCAAGCAGTTTGTCAGGCCATTGTAGATCGCCTTCCTGTTTGGAGCAGAAATAGGTGACGTGGAGTCAAGTGTTTTCTTAGTGCCATTTGTTTAATTACAAGATGTTCACCATTCTGTTTCCCTGAGCAGCAATGTTCACAGACTGCACACACGAGAACCCCTCTTGCAGGGCCCAGGGTGAGGACACACCCAGCTCCGAACAGATTCTCCCACTTAAAGATTGTCTGTGCCCATTGGGTCACTGTATGAGTGGCCATTATTTTTCAGCTGCACCAGGAATACTGATTGTACAAAGGCTCCCAGCAGCTAGAGGAGAAGTGACAGGGTCACAGATCTCTGTGTTCTGAAGAGAGGAAGAGTGGCTGGGTACATGTGTTTCCTTTTCCAGGAAAGCTGCTCGGAGCATCAGCTGATATAAAAGCCGCTGGAGCAGTTGGGGTAGGAAGAAGTTTACAGCGATGCCTTCAGGCAGCATTTACCAAAAGTGCGAAGAGTCCGACCAAGAGACGCTCAAGGAAAAGGAGACAGAAATGGCGTTTCGGAGAGCAGGTAATCCCCGGCTGCATTAGTGGGAGAGTGCACAATCATTTCCTGCTAATCGGCACACCCTGATCCTGCAGACTCCACACCCAAGTGAAGCCAAGAGGAGGGCGGTGTCAGTGAGGTTTTTCAGGACTGGGCCCTACTTATGAAGCTGCATAGTGCTCAGCAGCGAAGTCAGACTGGAAGGCAGGTCTGTACTCTGGGAGGTGGCTTTTCATACTTCACAGCAGGAGATGCTGGGCAGAGCCAGGCTGAGAGAATTCCAGGCTTGTCTCAGCAGCATTTTGTCAGAAGTTCATGTCTAGTGCTTGCATACTGTGGCAATGAGGGGGTTAAAAGGAGGGGGAGCAAGAGATAGAGAGTGAATGGGGGAGGAGGGGTGCTGTGTGAGGACAGATAGATGGATGGACAGATGGATGGATAGATGTGGATGAACTGGTGTGTATGGAGATTGTGAGCTAGATATGGTTGGATGCGTGTGTATGTGGATGGACAGATGGATGGAGGGGGGTATATGGAGATAGGTGGAGGGGTGCATGGGGATGGATGGACGGATGGAGGAGTATGGGGAAGGATGGATGGGGTTATATAGGGATAGCTAGTGTTTATGGGATTGAATGAATAAATAGGTTTTGCACCCATGCTGCACTCAGGACTAGTGTCCACGATGCACGAGTTGCTGGGCAGTGGAGCCCGTCATGCACAATTGCAGGTTATACCATCAGGAGCCTTGGCCCTGATCCCTGTCCCAGCCCCAGTGGTGGAAGCATTACGAGAGACATTTCAGATCCAGAGTCCTGCTGATCAGGCAGTATGTCCCTGTGTTGCGCCATAGGAACATGCCTCATGCAATTCTGCCCTTACAGCAGATTTGTGCTTCTTGTCTTCCTCTTTTTTTTCATTCCTGGGAAGTGAAGGGGGATATGGGGGGGCATTGATGTGAGGTGTGGGGGTTGGAGACACAGCCCCTCTGCTGACAGCAGCACAGTGGGCTGGGGCACTGGGAGTAGGGGGTTGGCTGGTGAGTACAGGGTACTGTGCATGGAGCAATGCTCTGAACCAAAGGCTGGTTCCTACCTGGAGGAGGCTACGGTGGACAGGACAGAGCAGCACAGAGCTGGGGGCAGCCTGTCTGCCTGGCAGGCCTCATGGCACATGAGTCCGCAGCAAGATGGAATCCTGGAGGACAGTGTATGGGGGAGCAGAGGCCACACGAGAGGGGAGAGCAGGGCTGGCCAGAGGGAGGTGGTACAGGCGACTATCAGGAGGGGAGCACAGATCGAACAGGGGATGAGGGATAGATGTAGACAGGGTTGCAGCCGTGGATCTTATCCTGATGGTGGAAGGCAATCAAAGCAGAGAGAGGAAAGGGTCAGGGATGGAATCATCATAGCATCTCACATGGATCTCATGGCCTGGCTCTCCCAAGGGATCCTTGGGAAAACAGAGGGGACTCCCAGGAAATGGAGTTCTCTTACTGCTGGGGCTTTAGGCTCAATGGAAATCCAGGAGGGCAAATGATAGATAGATAGGGTGGATATAAGGAGCAATGGTCTCAATTTGCAATGGGGGAGGTCTAGGTTGGATATTAGGAAAAACTATTTCTCTAGGAGGGTGGTGAAGCACTGGAATGGGTTACTAGAGAGGTGGTGGAATCTCCTTCCTTAGAGGGTTTTAAGGCCGAGCTTCACAAAGCCCTGGCTGGAATGATTTAGTTGGGATTGGTCCTGCTTTGAGCAGGGGTTTGGAGTAGATGACCCCCTAGGGTCTCTTCCGACCCTAATCTTCTGTGATTCTATAGGGACGGATGGGGATAGATAGAGGGGGTATTTGGGGATAGATAGATAGATAGATAGATAGATAGATAGATGATGAGGTGTGAATTCCTCTGCATGCTCTGTGCTGCACAGAGATTCCTGGCCCAAGCGGCACATCATCACTATTTGTTTATGAATTACAACAACAGTGAATTCTGAATTCCCCTAGTGCCTTCCTCACAAGGCTCAGAGCACACGTTCCCCCACAGCACTGGTTCACCAGAGAGCAGGGACTGGTGCTTTAACCCCTGCTGTCTTTGCTTCTGCCTTCCAGGGAATTCCTTGCTTCAGTGTGGTAGGGGCCTGAATGGGAAGGAAAAGTCCGTATTAACCCTTTATGCTGTGCACGCCGTGTCATTTGTGTTATGGGCTGTCCTCCTCGCCATGGTGATTGGAAAGTGTAAGTATCCCAGTGTGCATTTGGGACTATCACACAGGAATGGACCCAGTGGAAAAGACCAGGGGTGAAATCCTGACTCCATTAAGTCAATGGCCAAATTCTCATTGGTAAGACAAGGATCTCAGGCCATGAGTCCCGCCGCAGCCAGGTCCCATTATCTCTATCAATGGCCAGTGTCAAGACACTGCAGGAGAAGGGATATAGTCCCCAGCAATGTATTTCATTGCGCCATAATGCTGCTAATTGTAACACAAGACTCATTAAGTAAGACTGCCTGCCCTCCAATTCACAGCTGTGGGGCCCCTTCTCAGGGCCCGCACTATGAGCAGGGACATGGTGGTGTTTGATTCTTGAATGTATGCACAGGTATAAGTGAGTGCAATATGTGTTGGGACACCCTCTAGCATCTGTTCCACGCAGGATAACAGCCTAACTACTCCTGCCAGCTAACAGAGGAGTTCCTGTAGCTCAAGAGGTCTTTACTGTAGATTGCAGGGATTCATGTCCTGCTGAGGAGCCTTGTTAGGTGTCATTACAAATAGCAGCCTCAGTGTTGCCAACTCTAGGTGATGTTTGAATTAAATCCCCAGCTTCAGGAGTCTTGTGATTAGGTGAGACTCTGAGCTTTCATTTCAAAATACTGAGATAGATTCTAGTTGCAGAGAAAAGCTTGGGAAAGCAATGTAATGGCTCAGAAACCAGAAGAGACCAAAGAAAAGAAAACTAAAGTCTTATTTTTCACAAATCTTATGATTTTTTTAAGCCAAATTTTGTGATTGGTTTTTTACCTCTTGGGAGTTGGCCAGACTGTGCCAGGCAGAGGTCATTCAGAGGGATTCCGGTGTGAATTCTTGAAGCCAATGAGGCACCTAAGTCTCCTACAGCAATCCACAAAAAATTCCCACTGAGGATTGTAGCATCTAAAAACTCACTCAACACCACTAGGCTTACACACTGCTGCCTCGCTCAAGGGATCTAGATGCCCTATCTCCCACCTAAGCCCCTATACAAAAATCCTTTCTGCTTCTCCTGCTAGGGAGACAGATTTGAACCTGAGTTGTCTACATCCCAGGCAAGTGTTCTAACCATTGGGCTATAAGTTGAACAGCAGCACCTCTCCCCTGCATTTTGTGTAGATCGAGGCAGGCACCTAACTCATTCCACAAGTACTACCTAGGTGCCTAAGTAAGAGAGGAGTTTCCCATTCATGGATCACTAGCGGAGCTAGATACTTCGCATTCCTGGAAGCCTGGACTAGCATGCTAGCTCTGAGCCCTTTCTTGGAAACCCCCTGTCTGCCCCTTCAGCAGCTGTTGTGCCCAAGAAACTCCATCTCTGCTTCCTGCCAGGGTGCCAAATTGAAAACTCAGCCCCCTCCACCCCCAAACATATAAACAACAGCTGATGGTCTTGTCCTTCTGTCTTAGACTCGGAGATGTCAAGGAGCTGGAGCAGTTGCGGACTGATCAAATCTGTGCTGAGAGAGCAATGGTAACAATTCAGTTTACTTAATGAATGTCATGTTATTTGTATTTTACGATTTTGCCCCCTTGGTGGAAGCCAAAATCTGAGGTGCTGTCCGGTTTGTTCTATTAGGGGGAGCAATCACTGCTCCCAGGCAGGTCTGTTCTCACTGTGATCTTGGTAGTTACAATATCTTGTTCCCTTGAACACAGCAGGAACAAACAGCTGCACGTCTGTTCCCTTTCTTGGAAATCCCCTGTGTGTCCCAAGAAACTCCATCTCTGCTTCCTGCCAGGGTCCCCACTCACAGCTCCTTCAGCCTCCCCACACACAAGCTGCTCCGAGCACCTAGGACTGCAACCAGGGCCCCTCTCAGGCCACACAAGCTCTTTCCGGCCATGCAGCCCTGGTGCCGGGGGTGGTCACTTCCATTGTCTTGCAGCTGTTTCATCTACATAAATTAAGATTGATTGCTCCTCCTGTTGTGTCTAAAACTGGATATTTGGCACTCGTTGGCTCTTAACAAGGGCTCGTGTATTGTCTATGGAAGTGGTCTCCGAACTTTTTTGATCACACACCTCCAAAGCAAAAAAAAAAAAAAGCACTTGACTCCTGCCCAAACTGCTGAAGAAGAAAAAAAAAAAAAAAACGCCCAAACTGCCGAAAGTGGCACTGCACCCCAAAGAATCCTCTTGTGCACCCCCTGGGGTGCACACACCCCACTCTGGAGACTACTGGTCTATGGATCCCAGACTCGCCTGTTGGGTTGTATTATGGCAGCAGCCAGGAGCCGCAGTTATGAACCAGGACTCCATTGTGTGAAATGTCGTAACAAACACAGAACACAAAGCCAGTTCCTGCCCAAAGAGCTTCCAACCTAAGTGTAAGACATGGGACGATATGTGGAAACAGACAGACAGACAAGCAGGCAGAGGGACACAGGGAAACAAGAAAATACCAAACTCCTCTTCTTTTCTGTTGTGCTTCTATTAACTAACTAATGGTTTGATCTGAAACCCACTGAACCAATAGAAAGGCTTTCATTTTGTCTTCAGTGGTTTTTGGATCAGGATCTATCTCACTAGCTAGGTTCCTGTCTGCATTAGGGAAGTTTGCACCATCATTGCTCATAGATGTTTATTGTCAGAAGGGACTGTTATGGGCCATCTAGTCTGAACTCCTGCATATCAGGGGCCAGAGAATCCCACCCAGCGATTCCTATATCCAGCCCATATCTGATAGTTGAGCTGGAGTGGAACTTTTAGGAAGAGACAGACAATCTTTTAATGATTCCAGGTGATGGAGAACCTGCCCTTCTCTACAGACCTTGTTCCCAGTAAAAGGGTAAATGCTTATGCAAACCACTAAGTGTAGACACACGCTGGGATGGTGCAAAGTAAGACACACCAGTGGGTCTAAGCCTGGTAACGTGTGCAAGCCTTGTGCCATGTGTCTGCAGGGGCGCACAGGTTTGTTGTATAATTTCTGGTGGTGCCCAGAACAGATCCAAGTCCCCCCATCCCACACACACCTGCCTAAGGCTCTGAGAGGTTGTTTGGGTGTGGGAGAGGGTTTGGGGTGCAGGCTCTGGGAGGAAGTTTGGGTGTGGGAGGGATGCAGGCTCTAGGATGGAGTTTGGGTGCTGGGTGGAAGGCAGAGGGTTGGGGTGCAGGAGGGGATATGGGGTGTGGGCTCTTGGAGGGAGTTTGAGTGCAGGAGGGAGTTTGGGGATGCAGGATCTGGGAGAGAGTTTGGATGCAGGAGGGTGTGATGTTCCCCTCTGCTGTTATCTCGGACTGGTGATCTGCTAGGTCAATCCAATCCTTGACTCTGGGACCAGCCTTAGCCTGCTCTTCTGTGAGAACTCACACTCCTGGGCTGTTCAAGCGCAGCCTCTGGCATGAAAGCTGCTCCCAGTTACTTGCAAGCAAATGACACTAACCAATATCTCCGGTCCCAGATGCAACCCTAGGAACCTCTGCCTTGCAGTGTCCAGGTATGCCCGCTGGATACTGCAAGCTTATATGAGTTTGTCAATTTAACAAAGAAATTGTTATATATCAGGCTTGTTATCCCAAGGGAAGTCTTTGACACACTTCAGACCAAACACACTGCTTCAGGTAGAATAAACAAACAGATTTATTAACTATAAAGGTAGATTCTAAGTGATTTTAAGTCAAAGCATAACAAGTCAGATTTGGTCCAATGAAATAAAAGTAAAATGCATTCTAAGCTGATTTTAACACTTCCAGTGCCCTTAAAAACTTAGATGCCTCTCACCACAGGCTGGTTGGTTGCTTTCAGTCAGGCTCTCCCCTTTGATCGGTGCATCAGTCACTCAGTGATGGTGTCTGTAGATGTAGGTGGATGAGAGAGAGAGCATGGCAAAGGTCTCTCCCTTTTATCATGTCCTTTATTTCTTCTTGGCTTTGCTGCCCCCCTTCAGAGTCAGGTGAACATTACCTCATCACAGTTCCAAACTGACCAAAGGAAAGTGGGTGACTCCCTCGAGAGTCTAACAGATTCTTTTGTTGCTGCGTAGGCCAGCATCTTTTGTTCCTATGAGGCTGGGCTGGGTTTGTCCCATACCTGCCCTGATGAGGTGTGAACTGCCCCTCTGCTTTGGAG
>NC_133794.1:234109-237531 GCF_003597395.2 Chelonoidis abingdonii | reverse complement strand
CTAACCTGAGAGTTACTGATGCAACGTCTTAATCACAGATCCAAGAACATGTCTCCTCTCTTCACAAAGAGACAAACCCCAAAACAAGGAAACAGAAAAGATCTCTCTTGCTCCTAGCTTCTCCTCCCAACCAATTCCGGCGTACAGATCACCTCCGAGTCACGAGGATATCTCACAGCCACCAGGAATTGGTGATGGTAGAAGCTAAGGGACATCAGGAGAGAAAATCTTTTCTGTTCTTGATTGGTTGTCTCTTTGTGATAGAGAGGAACATCCTTCTTGATGTGATGTAAAGAGTGATCAAGTAACTCTCAGGTAGCCCTATGATAGGAAATATGGGGATAGATGTGGTTAATAGTTTATTTTCCCTTTGTTAGAGGACCCCAGGGCGCGAGTCTGGGTCCACAGGATAGTTTGGTGATCCCCAAGTGACAAGCATAGATGCCTGGTGTGGCAGCTCACAGATCTAAGCTGATGTATAGAATTTAGAAGGTTCATCTTACTTCTCATTTATGAAACGCTAAGATTCAGTCTGACAGACGTTAGAATGCCCCCTCACCTGGTCTTATCTGATGGATAAACTGAAAGCACGAAATGAGCGATTTGCCTCAAGTCACAACGAAAAGGTGGTAGGATGTAGAGACTTGAATTCCAGGTTAAAGCCCTAACCACTGGACTCATCCTAACTCTCCCTCGCCTCCTCTCTCGTAGGCCGAATAAATACAGGAACAGGAACAGCATTAATGCTGCGAACTTAGGGGTTTGCTGGGATGACTAGTTCCACATTTACACTGGGAATAAAAAAACTGTGGAGCAGGTCTCTAGTCCTAGCAACTGATACCGGGCTGTGCGACAGAGCTACAAATAGCAAGTAATTTTCCGCTGGCGGAGACCCAGGCTCTGATACTGATGGGGGGTTCCTAGATTGCCGGGCTCCAGCATGTACAGTAATGTCTGTTCGTGCTATATTTTAATCCCCCAAAAAAAAAATCCCAAGTCCAGTGATCCTGGCCTGAACTCGACTGCTTGTAGTGGGGTTTTGGGCATGTAATTTACTTAGCACGGAGACATACTCACCTGTCTCAAAATGGGATTGACTGAAGGTGACCCGAGACATGGCGTCACAACATCTCCGACCTGATGCCTTGTATATTTCTGGCTAATTCAAAGGGACTACTACTCGGATGAAAGGAGGTGCTGTTCCTTGCCCCTGGCTGTTGTAGCTTGGGTCGTGTGTCGTCTGACTTGCGGATCACAGGTGGGCCACCTGAGTGCAGACACGCTCAGAGACTTTCCCTGCTACCTTCTACAATAATGAGTAGTTTCCTGAATAAGATACTCAGCATGGTAGTTCTGTATCTATGGTACCTATATTTCCCCCTATGTTCACAGAATGGAGCACCCCTGGTACATCCGCACAACCCCCTTGAAGCAGGCACGCTATTATCCCATGCCAGGGAAACGAGCAAAAGAACGCTGCCCAAGCTACAAATTGAATCTGGGTCGCTGAACCCTATCTAATGACCGCGGGCATGCTGCCTCCTCCACAAGCACAAGATGATGCCTACTGAATCGCTGGTGGACTCAGGCAATTCCTAGCATCTTGCACACCAGCCGGCTAGTGTCTAACTGTTTTTAACGGATGGTAATCCCATCGCTCCTGAGTTCACAAGAAAAGGATTAGCATATGAAAGAGGGAAAACAACAACATTACAATCTTCTCAGACTGGACTTTAATGTACCAGAGCTGCTTGATAAAGGGATGACACAATAACCCAATCATAGTGCTCTAAAACATTATAAAAATAATTCAGTCAACTACAAAGGGGGCCCTACCGGTCCATGCAAAGCTGGACGAGGAGCAGGAGACCTCGTGCCGTTCCTACGCTGGCACTCGCCTGCCTAGGTGACCATGGGCAGGCAGCTCCTTTCTGTTTGTAGATCCCCTCAGTAAAATGAAATAGCAAGACTGACTATCTGTGGGATTAACGTCAAACACGGCCATGAAAAGCACCCAAGATGGTTAGAGCAGGGCAGCAACTATGGCAGTTTGCCAAAGCAGCACAATAACTGATCAGGCACCACACGCTGGGCCTGCCACCAGGTCCGAGCCGCATAAATTTAATTAAATGAAGCTTCTAAACATTTGAAAACCTATTTACTTACATAACACAAAGTTTAGTTCTATATTATACGACTTAAGAAAGAGACCTCTAAAACATTAAATGTATGACTGGCACGTGAATCCTTAACGAGAGTAAAAATGAGGCTCGCACTGCACTTCTGAAAAACACAAGAGACCTGTGCACCTTATAACAACAGACGGATGAGCAGAGCTTTGTGGTGAATACCCACGTCGTCAACCATAAAGCCATGCCCAAAACGCTGTTAGCTATAAGGGCCAAAACAGACTCTCTGCTGCTGTACAGATCCAGACAACCAGCGGCTACCCCACTGTCTGACACTTCTGAAATGTGCGACCCCTTGTTAGATATTCAAATAAGGGAGGCAAAGCTGAAATGATGAAGTCCCAACAGGCCAGATCCAAACCAAGTGACCGACAAATTCATGGCGTGTACACATATTGGTGATAGCCTGTTCCTACGATAGGTGGTCAGTGAACAGCTGGGACCTGCCATGCTTCCATTGGATAGTGGAATCACTCGTTTCCAAAAAGACAAAGCTCCAGTGTGAAATCCTGGCCCCACTGACAGTCAATGACACAAAGTCCCCATTGAACTTCAATGGGCCAAGATTTCACAGCCGTTCTACACTGTAAAATGCAAGAGAAGAAGTGATTATGGCAAGCAAGTCTGAAAAATCGTGACGAGGTGGAGTAAAAACTATATAAAAAGACCCAAAATCAGAAATTGGATATCTGCACCCCTAAAGAGAAGGACTTCAACTGCGCGACCAGGAACTGAATGCGAAATTGCTTCTCCTGGTCTTAGCGGGTAATCAGGAAAAATCCCCTTTGAATTCAGCGACGAGATCACAGATTTCATGCAAGTGCGGTTTGAAGCCAGAGGGACTTGGTACATCAGAAAAGACACAGGACGAACAGCTGCAGAGGAAGGTGAAAGGGTGACATAATGCAACTTATCACAGGTGTTACACCACAGACCCTGCCCGGCCAAAATAACAAAGCGCAGCAGGCTGGTGAAACCAACGAATCTGCCTCCCCCCCCACCTCATATTGGTACGGTAAAATAATACAGCATGAAAGCTTACACGCTCTTACTGCTCTGACACGCCTGGGCAGTGGCGGAGCTTGCCCAGTAAAGGAGGGATGAGCTTGATCCTGCAAGAACGAGCAACCCATCTCCCATGGTCAGGGCTCATAGTAAAATCTTGGCTAGCATTAAGAGTACTGTGGAAAGCATTCATGAGGAATCAGACTAAGAACTAAACCTGAAAATGTG
>NC_133794.1:174624-234009 GCF_003597395.2 Chelonoidis abingdonii | reverse complement strand
ATAGACTAGAAAACAGAAAACAGTCAACAAGTTTTAAAAAAAGAAAGCTTTATAATAAAAAGGAAGGAAAAAACACATAAACATAGTCCTGCATCACAGTTGACAAATACACGGGTCAAATAACTTAAGAGAAAAATACTGAATTAAACAGTCTTATTCAAAACAGATACCAAATTTAAACTTCAGCAAACTACGGCACATGTAAATACAAAAAACCCAAATAAACAGCTATTGTATTTTTCTACTTTGTACTTACAAAACTTTGAAACTGAAGATTAAGAAGCTTGAAGATAGAAAAAGACCCATCTCATAGCTGAGAGCTCCAGACAAAAGACACAGAGCCAAAAACATTTCCTCCCTGACCTTCTGAAAATCCGGTTCCTGATTGGTCCTCTGGATTCAGGTGTTTGTTCCTTGTAACCCTTTATAGAAGAAATTTAACCTAGCTATCTGTTATGACAGGGATGTCCCCTGCCACCAGTGGGGAAGACAGGGGCATGGTGGGTGAAACCCAGGATTAATGTCCCTACCCATACAGGGACCTCAGGCAGACTGGCCACCACACGTCCTTGTCTCAGGGATGTGTCTTCAGTCCCCAACAGCTTCAGGAGCTCCTAGAGAGAGAACCGTCCGTCACTGGCCTGGGTTTTCCTGGGAGAATGCTGCCCCCTCTGGACCATCAAGCCCGAAGTAGCGGCAGTTCCCGCATGCCGCGATCCAGGTACTGTTGCTGCTGGTCATCTGGTGCCGGCTCTGTGTCAGGGGGGTCACTGTGCTCTAGGGCCCCCCCCTCCGAAGCAGTGGTAGAGAATCCTGGGCCAGGGAGTTACAGATTTACAGCCACGACTGTGTCATGGCAGCACAGCTGATCCCAAGAAGGGGCACAAATAGGCGAGGTGACTTGCCAAGGGCACACCAGCTAGGAAATAGAATCTTCGTCTCCCAGCCCAGTCAGGGCTCTATCCAGCTAGGACCACACTGCCTCAGTGGATGGGAAAGTAGAGAAGAGAAAGACGCTCAATGACTCAAAGGTTGGTGCGAGGACCTCAGCTGGGGAAGTCTCTGTATGAAGCCCTTTGCTGTGCTAGACCAACAGGTCTCTCTCTTCCTCAGGACAGGCCACATGGCCTCTCCCCACCATCCTGAGACGAACCGCTGGCTTCACTCCAGGGAGCCCCTGCCCTGTGAACCAGTTGCAATTTCCAGGGCCCCTAAACCCAAGGGCCCCCAAAACCCCATTCCAGGGTCCCTAACCCCAGGGGCCCCAAAACCCCATTTTCAGGGACACGTAACCCCTGGGGCCCATAAAATCCATTCCCAGGCCCCTAACCACCAGGCGGCCCAACCCCATTTCCAGAGCCCCAATACCACCAGGGGCCCAAGTCCCCATATCCAGGGCCCTATGCCGCTGGGGCCCCACACCCCCCATTTCAGGGTCCCCAAACAGGGGTTTCCCCAATAACCCCAGGCAAGGCGATAGGAATATCTGTGCCAGGATTACTGCCTCTCTCAGGGAAAGACTGGGAGAGGGGAAAAGGAGGAGGGGGAAGGTAAATTGTCCTCGGTTTTGTGTTTCAAGGGATTGAAGCAGGGAAATCTCCTAGTATACCCAGGGCGGGAAAATCTGGGAGGAAGTAAAGAGCAGGAAGGGAAAAGGTTTATTTCTCCTTGTTTTAAGAATCCAAGAGATCTGGGTTCTTGGGGTCCCCAGGGAAGATTTTGGGGGGACCAGAGTGTACCAGGCACTGAAATTCCTGGTTGGTGGCAGGCTATCAGATCTAAGCTGGTATTAAGCTTAGAGGGGTTCATGCTAGCTTCTCAGTTTATGAACGCTAAGGTTCAAATCTGAATAGGAAAGCTACGACACTCCCCTTCTCTCCCTGGTTCAGGGACCAAAGGGGACTCAGAGGACGAGGAGGAGAAGGAATGGGTGGACATGGCTACAGAGGAGGCTGCTCTCAACATCATCCAAAAGTAGCTCCAGGGAAGAGAAAAGGTACAAACCTTCCCTAACTGGGCTGGGACCGAGACTGTCTTCCCCTTCCCAGCACCCGACCCCCTGCAGAGGGTCTTGCCCTGATGAACCACCACCCCAATGGGGAACAAGTGTACCCAAGGAGTAGAAGGCTTTGCCCCAGATGTCCCCTTCAGAAGACTTCCCCAGACTTCATTAGGGATAGTGATGTGACTTCACCTTGCAGCCCACAAAGGAGGAATTGGATGGAATAAATAGACAGTGCCCCCTGTCTATCTGAAGCCTAGCAAGGGAAGTATGTGAATCCCACTAAAATTTAAAATTAAAAGTTAGGGAGGGGAGGCTCTCCTAGGGGACGTTGGCAGCATTAGATACAGCACCATGCACGTAGGAGGATTTCCACTTCTGAGCCATGGAAGCAGAAATTGACTTTTCTTTTCCAGATTTAGCTACCTACTCCCCGATTGGAATTGTTATTTTCAACAGCTATTGCTTTTTTAAAAAACGTTTTATTTGTTTAAAAGGAAAACAGTGACATTGCATTGGCAAATTCCCCATAGAAACAAAGAGTGGAACAAAAGAATAATAAAGGCACCTCAACTTTTCCTCATTTATGTAGGAGAGTCTTACTACGCATCCAGATATCCTCCAATCACACAAGCTGAAAATTGTTCCATTTTACTGCAGTTCTGTAACCCTATGGGAACCAATCCTGTCTGTGTTCTGTGCACATCCAAAGCTCCTGCTGAATGAACCGCCCTGGGAGCGAGTTACCAGTGACCCAAGGCCAGGGCGGCAGGAGGTGCAGGTGCGGGGGGGGGTAGCCCAGGGCTGGGGTTGGGGGGGCAGCCAAAATTTATTTTGCTTGGGACAGCAAAAAAAGTAGAGGCAGCCCTGGGCACGAGAACGGGACTTTGATCCCAGAGTGAGCTCCCTGACTGGGAAGCTGCCCCAAGGGAATCTAGTAAGGTGTGGGAAAGAGAGATACGGAGCAGGAATCCTGAGCCCCAGTGGCCAGTTGAAGCCATTAACAGAATTATGTAACAAGAACAGATACAGCTGCAGGGACTAGCACAGCTAACAACCGTCCTCGTATCAGCAGCAGATCTCCAAGCGATGGCAAAAATGCTTGGACCCCTTAACCGGGACAATTTCTCAAAATCGACTCTACATGTGCTGCACTTGGCAAGCAGAGAAGATTTAACAGTCTCTGAGCTTAAACGCCTGTGCAGCACCCGAATTACAGGAAATCATTGATTGGGTGATAAGAGAAAACAGGGAGAACAACACGTTTCTACCCCTGTTTGTAAGCCTAGGGGAACAAATGAGTTGCCGACATCTGATACAGGCAGCCAGCATGATGCAGGAACCTAATGAAGACCCTGAAGGTTACCTATCCTGCTGGGGACTAATGCAGGTCATGGCAGGCATCATCCACCCTGAAGATGCCCAAGGAGCCCCTGCAAATAACCCTCACTGTGGCGTACGGCACAGACGTCCTGAGGGACTGTTCTGTGACTCTTCTCCCTTACTATGCCAATAAGCTCAGCATCTGGGCACTTAACAAGCCCGCGAGCATGACTGAGCTCTGAGATCTGATCAAACAGATCACCACCCATTCCAGCCCCCACTCCAAATAAAAAAAGAAAAGGCTCCCTTCGTGGCTGTGCTTGAGCGAATAACTTACTCCAGTGAGAGCGGCAGTATAGGAATAGGGGGCTGCAGAGATCGCTACCACGGACGGGGTAATCATAAGCCGCGGGGACATTATTCATGTTCAAACTCCCGCCCTTCCGTAAAAAATGATAATTTCCAAAGACAAGAAGGGGAAGGACAAAATTCTTATGACTCTCTGATCCGCCGATTGGCCTGACGAGCGGTAATGCGACAAGGAGGTGATTGGGAGCAGTGGGATGGACCCCCAACTTGAGATTTAGTCCAAGAAGCCCTACAAGCACAAGAGAATAGGGGGCGTGTAACTAGCATAGCCGCAAGTGCCACTCCGAGCAATCAGAGCTGGGGGGGGGGCTGCTTGAAATGAGCACCCCAAAGAATACAGGAGCACAGCAATAGGGGCTCATCGGTAAAATGCCCTGGGACTCTGGAGGGAGATCTTACATTTATGTCCAGCAGAAGAATCGCGCTCCTGGCTAGCTTTAATTGATATGGAGCTGCTGTCTCTTTAATTAAAACCACTCCACAGGCAGGGGAGAAAGTGAAGCAAGGCACTTTAAAATCTTTTCAGGGAAAGCCAAGTACAGGCTGGAAATGGGCACAGGTCTCATTTTCAATAAAAGATTTTAAAACAAAAGGGAAATTAATTCTGGCCCCTGACATGACAGATGAAATTATTTTAGGAGCACATTGGTTGTATCATAACAATATAAATAATCAATTTACCTGGGGGCATATTATGGAAAGTAGAAATAAAGAACATAAGTACGGCCGCCCGGGTCAGACCAAAGGGCCATCTAGCTCAGTATCTGTCTACCGACAGTGGCCAATGCCAGGTGCTATCCATCTCCATCCTCTGATGAACAGAGGCTAGGGACACCATCCTTTACCCTTCCAGGCTGTGATGGAGTAGGGGCTGCCTGCATAGGGGATGGGAGAGCAGGGGAGGACTTTAGGGGATGGGCAATACCTGAATCTGTGACCTGAGCTAGGCAACGGGGGTGGGAGGTCAACACTTTTGCCCGGGAAGCTAGACAAAGGAAGGGGCCAGCTGGAGGGGGTTAGTTTCAGTTTCGGGTTTGGGCTGGGTGGTGAGAATTCAGGGCATCCTAAGTCAGGATCCAAGCACCCTGAAACCCCAGAAGGACTTCATTGAGGGGGTCCTGACTGTGGCTACAAGTAAGACTCTCCTACATACCTGTTGTCCAATAAACCTTCTCTTTTACTTGCTGGCTGAGAGTCACTATGAGTCCCAGGAAGAGGAGTGCAGGGCCGGACTCCCCCACACTCCATGACACAGGCTAATAACTATTTATGGACTTAGCCAACATGAATTTATCCAGTTCCCTTTTAAATATTGTTATAGTCCCAGCCTTCACAACCTCCTCAGGTAAGGAGTTCCACAAGTTGACTGTGCGCTGCGTGAAGAAGAACTTCCTTTCATTTATTTTAAACCTGCTACCTATTAATTTCATTTGGTGACCCCTAGTTCTTGTATTATGGGAATAAGTAAATAACTTCTCCTTATCCACTTTCTCCACATCACTCATAATTTTATAGATCTCTATCATATCCCCCTTAGTCTCCTCTTTTCCAAGTTGAAGAGGCCTAGCCTCTTTAGTCTTTCCTCCTATGGGACCCTCTCGAAACCCCTAATCATTTTAGTTGCCCTTTTCTGAACCTTTTCTAGTGCTAGAATATCTTTTTTGAGGTGAGGAGACCACATCTGTACGCAGTACTCGACCTGTGGGCGTAACATGGGTTTATATAAGGGCAATAATGTATTCTGTCTTATTCTCTACCCTTTTTAATGACTCCTAACATCCTGTTTGCTTTATTGACCGCCTCTGCGCACTGCATGGACATTTCAGAGAACTGTCCACGATGACTCCATGATCTTTTTCCTGATTAGTTGTAGCTAAATTAGCCCCCATTGGGGTTGTTTTTTCCAATGTGCATTACTTTACATTTATCCACATCAAAGTTCATTTGTCATTTTGTTGCCCAATCACTTAGTTTTGTGAGATATTTTTGAAGTTCTTCACAATCTGCTTTGAGCTTAACTATCTTGAGTAGTTTAGTATCATCAGATCCCCTCTGACTGCTCCAAACAGGGAAAGCAGGATCTCATTGTAACCAAAAGGGGAGGTAAACTTGTTGCTGCTCTCACTACAGAGCAAGCTGAGGAGTGGTGCTCAAATTTCCCCATGGTCTGGACTCAAAGTAAAAGAGACTGTGGAAAGATCAATGCCTGTGTTAAAATTGTAGGTGAATTGGTACCCCTGAAAAACAATACCCCTATCTAAAGGAAGCAGAAACCCGACTGATCCAGACTGTACAGGACTTTGAAGAACAGAGAGTTATTAGAAAAAGTAACTCCCTGGTGTGGCCAGTTTTAAAGGCAGATGAGAAGTCCCGGCGGCTAACTAGAGACTATAGAAGTAATAAAGTGTCTGTATGGCCCCAATTGTATCAGACATGACGCAGGTTATACAGAAAGTACAAGCTAACTCCAAATACTTCTCAGTGATTGATTTGGCTAACTGCTTTTTTGCCATACCCCTACACCCAGAATCCCAGGATAAGTTTGCATTCACCATAAAACACCAACAATTTAGGTTTTGCCGACTATCACAGGGTTTTTCAAGAGTCCTCTACTATTGCACACTGACACATAGCAGATATGTTGGATCGTCTAAACCAGTAGGAAAGATCTTTTGTCTTTTCCTATGTTGAGGATATTCTGATTTTTGGGCACACCAGAGAACAAGTACAGAAATGTACCGAAATTGTTTTGGCATTAATCCAAGAAACAGGGTTTAACGTAAATTTAGAAAAAGCACTAATGCTGCAACCACAGGTCACTTACTTAGGTATAGTGATCGGGAAGGAGGGGAGGCAAGTGGATTAGCGCAAGCTGAAAGCATTACTGGAGACGTCTGCCCCTACAGATGTGCACACTTTACGAATTCTGCTGGGTCGGTTCAGTTTCCTATGGCCGCATATCTATAAATATGCAGAGATCACACTTCCTTTATGGAAGTTACTAAAGAAAAAGACGTAATGGGAATGGGGATCAGAACAAGAGTCTGCATTAAATACCTTAAAGCAAAAGGCTTCCGAGCCCCGGCTTCACCCTTCCCTGATAAATCAAAGCCCTTTGTTATCAGTCTAGGTGCAAATGAGGTTGCATTGGCAGCTACGCTCTTACAAAACAAGGAGGAAGGCAAACTAGTGCTAGTAGCATATCATTCTAAAAAACTTCAAGGTGCTGAGCTGAATTTTGACCCTTGTGAGCGTGAATGTTTAGCAGCCGTCTGGGCACTCCATTCCTTTGACCCTTTCACGAGCACAGCACCTATCACAATTCAAAGTACTCACACTCCCCTCAAATATATCTTATCTGGCAAGTTGATCAGGAGTAAGGGCTCCAATAGAAGCATGGCTCAATGAACCCTCATCCTGATCAATAGCGGGTTCATTACCTAAAGAGTGTATAAACCTGATTTATTGACTCATGCTTTAATTGAAAAAGGGACTAAGCATGAATGTCCCAATGTTATTTTAGAACAAAGAATTGCACTGGTGGAGGCACTCTCCCTTAAGGGATTTAGACACAGCAGGGCAGGAGAAGCATATCTGGTTTACTGATGGCAGCTCTGCAGTAGTTAAATGGAACCGGGGTGTTAAGTATGCAGCCATAAACCTAGAGGAGGAAGTGATTCAAGGGTATTTGAATCGTGCCTCAGCACAACATGCGGAGCTCCAGGCCATATATCAAGTCAAGTGTTAAAGTTACATGAAACCTCTCCCAGCCCAATCTCTATCTACGCAGACAGTGATTTTGGTGGGAATGGCAGACAGGATTGGATGTTTGACTGCCAACGGAATAATTGGGAGGGAGCAGATGGGAAGGAGCTAGGGTACCTAGACGAATGTAGGAGATCTGTGCTTGAGTGACAAGGCACCCCGAGCAGTTAAAAAAAATTCAGCACGTTAAAACCCACAGCAGAGAGCTAAGTGCTGAAGCCATGCTGCACAGCCGAGCCGATGCTCTCGCCTGGCAGCAGAACGTAGCGGTTGGGACTAAAAGCTAGAACGGCGCTAGCGAGCTCACTGATACTCTGCTGCCATCTAGCGATGTAAGTAATCATTGGAGCCGAACTCCGGGAAAAACGGAAGGGCAGGAGCTGACTAGCGTGGCATATCAGTTCATGCATAAGGGCTAGAAGGGACCTTAAGAAGGCTAACGCAGGTAACAGACTGGGAAGGGGTGGAGGATGATCCAAAATCATGGGCGCAAAATTGTGTGCGCTGCGCAAAGGACAAAGCTCGTCCCCCGCACTGGCAACCAATGAGGTACCAGAAACAGTTGGGATCACGGCACAGAGTAGGGATGGATTTTATTGATAAGTTGCCTAGAAGTAAAGAAGGATTCCAATATTTGTTGGTTATTATAGATTTATTGTCAGGATGTGTGGAAGCATTCCCCGCTAGGGATAACAGTGCTAGGACTGCAGCTAAAAAGCTCTTCACTGAAGTTGTTTGCAGATATGGAACCCTTGAGGTTATAGACTCAGATAATGGAAGTGCATTTGAGGGGCAAATTTTCACAAGAATGTTACAAGCCCTAGGGTGTAGGAATGACCCCGGGCCCACAGGCCTGGGTGCCCCTTTAATTGGGGCATTTTGTTCTTGCTTGCAAGCTGGGCACACCCGCTTTGCTTATCACAGGAACTTGGCCTTCCTCCATCCTCCCCCCCGGTGCAGTCCGTGTGAAGTTACAGGGGCAGGGATGGGAGGAGGCCAAAGTCTGGAGATAAGAACGGATGTGTCCAGTTTGCAGCACAGAAAAAAATGCCTCAATATTAAGGTTATCACCTGTGGGCCCCGGGTCATTCCTAATCCCGCTTCTTTTTCTTCTAAAAAACTGCGGGTCACGGGGTCCCACGCACTGTTTCTAAGACGTTTGCCCGCGTCGCAAGACAGCCTTTATTAGTTTGGCGGTGTTGGAGCTGTCGCATTGATAGGAGGACAGACTAATAAACCAGCGACAGCCACAGTCCGGCAAGCCCATATATAGCATGCCAGCGTTCTCGCCAGTTAATCCTGGTGTCCAAGTCATGGCGGCTCAGGGTGTTCAGGTCGCTTGCGGCGCTATGGTCAGGCGCGGTTCTGAGTTCCTCCCCCACTGTCGTTGGAGTTCGGGATTGGTGATTTTAGGCCTTTGGTGCCAGCTGCCCTTCCCCGTGGTTTTAAGCCGTGGCTGGTACTGGACGCTGTCTTGGAAATTGAGCTTACCTCGTCCCCGTTTATAGCCGAGGCTGGGCTTCGGGGTGTCTGTGCCTGTCGTAATTCAGGGTGTCATGGGCTGCTTTTTAATTGGTCGAGATCCGCGGCCCATACGAATCGTTCAACGGTTAATAATTAGTAATACATATATTATTTCTGTGTATCTTACGGGTCTGGATTTCTGTTTATTTGTCTTTTCCAAACGTGTCTTTGGGAGCGGTTATAGCCGTTCCCGATGCTGGCCCGTGGATTTGGATCCATAAATGCAGACTCTATCGCACCAGACACCTCAGTCGACTTCGTGACAAACTGAAAATTTGCTGGATACTAAGATAATCTGAAATCCGCTGTCGGAATAGAGGCAGATTATTCGTTTTTCCTTTCTCTCGGTTCCTGCTGGCATTAACGTGCGACGTGATACTACTGGGGTCTTCTTTTTGCCCTGTGACCTGGGTTGCAGGGACTTGGACGTGGACGGGTAATCCTACCGTTATTGGCACCTGGGCTGCACTACCCTTTTCTGTTGTGAGAGAGATTCGTAAGGCTATTAACGAATTTGGATTGGCCAGCACTTATGTTAAAGGACTTATTGAGGGTTGGGAACTGGGTATGCCTAGTACCATATGACTGGAAATCACTTCATGAGAATGTTGCTCAACCCTGGTCAGTATGTGATTTGGTTAAGCGAGTTTCGTCAGATGGCTGAGTATCAGGCTCAAGTCCCAGCCCAATGTTACCCGAGGGTGGGTGTTTGATCATTTGGCCGGGGAAGGGGAGTGGGCGATGCCAGAACAGCAAAGTCGCTACCCCTGCGTAAAGACATTATCCCCTCATTACAGCTTGTGCCAGCATGCCTTTAAAAAGGTACCCCTTTACGGCAGGAAAGCCAACTAAAAGCTTTGCCTCCATTCGTCAGGGGGCTACAGAATCGTTTTTAGATTTTAGCAATCGCCTGCAGGAAGCCATAAATCGTCAGGTTGACAACCCGGATGCTGCGCAGGAGATTCTGTTGAAAATGGCCATAGAGCAGGCTAATGAGGATTGCAAAAAGGCATTACAGGCAGCTTCTGCTACCACAAATCTTTCACTCTCAGACATGCTGCGTGCCTGCCAGGATATTGGATCTCAGACTCATAAGGCGGGTCTTTTGGCAGCTGCCTTAACCCGGGGAAACAGGACAGGAAAAATTGTTTTAAGTGTGGGAAGCCAGGACATTTCCAGCGGGAGTGTCGGTCTGCTATTAAATCAGACAAAAGACCGTCCAAAAAGTGTCCGAAGTGCCAAAAGGGATATCATTGGGCAAATCAGTGTCGCAGTTCAGGGGATCTGAGAACCTCGGGAAACTGGAGGGCGGGTCAGCCCCAGACCCAGGGACAAAAAGGGGCGTTCCCTCTGCAATCCGATCCCACGGAGCAGCCAAGCCAGTGAATCAGCTACGGGCTGCTACGGCAGGCAGCGCTGGGTTGGATTTGATTATGCAGCAGAACACAGATTTCACTCTCCCTGGTGAAGTACATGTAGTTGAAACACAGGCTAAAGGACCTCTTCCGGCAGGAATGGTAGGTCTTGTACTCCCACGATCCCATGCGGGTCGAAAGGGATTTTTTGTAATCCCAGGGGTAATTGATGCAGACTATCAGGGGATTATCAAAGTGCAAGTTTGGACAAATCTCCCTCAGACTCTGCCAAGGATCAATCTATTGCTCAGCTCATTTTAGTGCCTTATTCAGTTCCTGGAGCGGTACAGCAGGAAAGAGGGGATGCCGGCTTTGGTTCTACCTTGATAGGACTGACCACCACTGGTCACTGGCACCCGGCCTACGTTGGCATTAAATGTAAATGGTCGCGTTTTCCTTGGTCTTCTTGACACAGGAGCCGACGTGACTGTCATTCGCCTGCAGGAGTGGCCGTCTTCCTGGCCCTCTGAGCCCACAAAAGAGTTGTGGGGCGTAGGAGGGAATCAGGCAGCAAGGCGAAGTCTCTCCTGGCTTTCAGTGTACTCCAAAGAGAAGGTAGTAGCGACTATATGTCCATTTATAATGCACCTGCCCATTAATATTTGGGGCAGAGATTTGTTGGAGAAACTTGATGCCACCATTGAATTAAATCTGTAGTCATGGGAACCGCGTTGCCTCTTACGTGGTTATCAACAAATCCTGTATGGGTGGAGCAGTGGCCGCTACCTAGAGAGAGAATTGGGACATTTGCATGCCTTGTTGCAGAGCAGCTTGCAGCAGGGCATATAGAGTATTCCACTAGCCCCTGGAATACACCGGTTTTTTAATACAGAAAAAGTCAGGAGGGTGGAGATTATTGCATGATTTAAGGGAAATTAATAAATGTATTCAGCCCATGGGCCCTCTTCAGTTTGGTCTCCAAATCCTAATTTGATTCCTAATTCTTATCAAATGTGTGTTATTGATCTTAAGGATTGTTTTTTTCACAATTCCCCTTGCTAAAGCAGACAGGGAAAAATTTGCATTTACTGTGCCGGTCTATAACCATGCCCAACCGACACAACGGTATCAATGGAAGGTTTTGCCCCAGGGTATGCTAAATTCACCAACGCTATGTCAACATTTTGTTGATCTGGCTTTGCGCGATTTTCGCGTAACACACCCGGAGTTAGAGATTTATCATTATATATGGATGACATTTTGCTGGCTGGAGTTGTTGTTGATGACCTTGTTTTACAGGCATTAGAACAACACTTGCGTTTGTTTGGCCTTATAGTTGCCCCAGAGAAGGTTCAAAGGGAAGCACCGTTTTTTATATCTAGGGCATAAAATGCTATCCACTTATGCCTCTCCGGCAGCCCCTGAAGTGGTAATTCCCACACCCTGACACTGGTGGAGTTGCAACGAATTATAGGGCACCTAAATTGGATTAGGCCTTTTTTTAAACTGCCCACAGAATTGTTACAACCTCTGTTTCAGCTATTGAAAGGACCCAAACATCCAACTGATGTGATTCAAATTACTCCAGCTCTTACAGCTTGTGTTGATAAGTTGAATGTGGCTTTAGCTGATGTATTTGTTGATCGGCCTCCAAGCTTTGGCCCTTTAAATTTAGCTCTGTTACAGACTGCCCACACCCCTACAGGGGTGTTATATGTTGATAAGGAAAAAATTTCTGTGTATATTATTGAATGGATGTATTTGCCTTCGACCCCCCCACGGAATATATACCCATATATGGATGCCTTGGCCGATTTGCTTCGTAAAGCTCGGCATCGAGCTTTGCAGTTAACTGGGTGATCTTTTTAAGGTCTGTCTTCCAATCACCCGGGATGAATTTCACCATTTACAGCAACATTCCCTTGTTTGGCAAATGGCCTTTTGTGATTATGTAGGAGAAATTGCATATAATTCCCCTAAGGATCCTCGTTTAGTAATTGTACAACAGGTTCCACTTACGCTCAAATCCAAGCTTTCCCCTGTACCCTTACAAGCCATTACAGTATTTACTGATGGTTCCCCACACGTGGGGTTGTAGCCTACCAGCACCCTGATACTAATGCATGGCAGACTCGGTTTACCCTGCCTCAAAAGTCAGCCCAACGATCAGAGATTGCAGCAGTCATTTTGGCTTTTCGGCTTTTTTGTGATCAACCATTTAATTTGGTAGTTGATACTGTTTATGTTTATCAGTTGCTGGATCACCTTCCACATTCCTTATTAACCCTCACTTGGATGCTGATTTGTTGTCTCTGTTCCTTACCTTGCAATACTTATTATCTCGACGACATCATTTGGTGTTTGTCTGTCATGTCAGAAGCCACACCGCTCTGCCAGACATGCTCACCCAAGGCAATGCTTATGCTGATTCAGCACTTAAAACAACTACGTATGCATTCCTTGTTTTCTGATCCTATTGATAGTCATGCCTTTTTTCATCAATCTGCTAAGGTTTTGGCTAAACAATTTAATTTGCCGCTTCTCAAGCTCAGCAAATTGTCCGGTCTTGCCCTCACTGTGCCATGATTCCTGTTGCCTTCCCTCACGCGGTTAATCCCAGGGGACAGAGGCTAACCAGTTGTGGCAGATGGATGTCACAATGGTTCCCTTTTTTAAGCCATGTAATCATGTTCATTTAACTGTTGATACCTTTTCAGGATTTATTTGGGCTACAGCCCAGCGCGGTGCAACGGCGACCCAGGTTAGCAATCACGTTCTGCACTGTATTGCAGTCATGGGGAGACCGAAGAAATTGAAAACTGATAATGCTCCTGCTTATGTTTCTCGACAATTTTCAGATTTTTGTTCTCAATGGCAAATTCAATTGTCACATGGTATTCCTATAATTCTACTGGCCAGGCTATTGTGGAACGGGCTAACCGCTCCTTCAAGACACTTTTGGAAAAACAAATTAAAACAGGGGAAATCCTAGGACCGTAAGGGAGGTACAGCAGAAATTATATATTTTGTTATTTACTTTAAATTATTTAACCTTGAATTCGGATTCTTATTGTCCTGCGGATCGCCATTTTAAAATTTCAGTGCCCATGGAACGACCCTTGGTATATTATCGACAGCTACCGGACCCTGAGTGGAAGGGCCCAGTGCCGCTTATAACATGGGGACGAGGGTATGCTTCTGTTTCCACTGATACAGGTCCAGTGTGGGTACCAGCACGGTGCGTGAAACCAGCGGTGAGGCATGGCGTGGCACCAAGGCCTGAAGAACCGATCCCGAACTTCCAACTGACATTGGGGAGGAGACTCAGAGACCGCGCCTGACCAAGCGCCGGCAGCGACCTGAATCACCTGCATGCCGTCCAGTGACTTTGGGTGGCTACCTGATTTAACTTGGCTGAGAACGGCCTTTGGATATTGCATAATTGGGCTTGCTGGACTTGTGGGCTGTTGCTGTTTTATTCAGTGCTTTCCTTCCTTTATCAATGCTGTACAGCTACTTGGTCCTCAACGGCCAAAGCTATAAGGCTGTCTGCTGACGACGTGGCACGTCTTGAGAAACAGTTGCGTGGGTACCGTGACCCGCAGTTTATTTAGAATGAAAGAAGGGGGATGTAGGAATGACCCCGGCCCACAGGCCTGGATACCTTATTATTGAGGCATTTTGTTCTTGTCTGCAACTGGGCACACCCGGTTTCTTATCTCAGGAACTTGGCCTTCCTCCATCCTCCCCTGTACTTTCACACGGACGGCTCTGCATCTGGCGGTGTTTTGTAACTTCCCCCCTTTGCTTTTTCCCAGACTGCTGCGTTTGCAGCTGGGGGTGTTTTTGCAGTTTGCTATGCTGTTGAGCTCGTGATGGGAGATTTTTGTAAGAAATCTTGATTTGTGCTGTGCAATTGCGCATGTGTAATCTTAGATAATAAAAGAGGCAGGTGAACTCAGAAAAGCAGCTTTTTTCACCTCCTCGTTTATCCTGCAAATTGGTGTCGAGTCTTTCCTTCACTAGGGATCACCCAGAAATTCCACATCCCATACTGACCCCAGTCCTCTGGCCAGGTGGAAAGGACGACACGCACCATTAAAGAAACACTGCGAAAAGAAGTAAACCATACTGCTAGGGACTGGACTGAGAAACTACCTCTAATCTTACCTGCCGTTCGCAGCAGTGATAGGCTGAGAACTAAGATCCATCCATACCAAATTCTTTTTGGATAACCAATGAAGACAATAATTGATCCTTTCCATTTAACTATACACCCAGAGGATCATCCTACCGCTAGCCAGAATGATTATTTCCTATGGCTAAAACAATTTACAAGAGGATAAAAAAATCACATTACAGTACAGGATCAATCAGGCTATTGAACATATGAATGAGAAAATGCAAAAACAAAGAACCAATGAACCCCACTTTATGGGAAGTTGGAGATTGAGTAATATATTTAAAATTGGGTAAGAAATATCACACCTTAGAATCTAAATGGTAGGTCCATATTCCATAGTTGATAGTAAATTTAAATGGGTGCATGTATCCCAGATAAAACTGTTTTCTTAACAGCATGTGCTTCATTCCTTTTTAGGTATCACTGTCATCAAATTCCTTATAAGGAATCTGGAGAGTTTCAGCTGATTGCCTCCAACCGGAATACTGGTATCATAAAGTAATCAACAATTTTATTTCCCTCTCACAAACTGTGCAAGCATTTACAGGAGAACACCAATGCAAGCTGATTGAAGGACATAGCAAAAAGTTTACTATTTTGGGGATTCCTGGCACAATTATTCACCTTGGGAACATCCAATGTGCATTGGGGGATCCAGTGGTTTAATTTTATCACTGGAAACCAGATCCAAATTGTACCAATATCTAACTATACGTTACATGGATCCTTTGAACTACTTACACTACATGACTGGGTAAACATCTCACCTTATGACTATGATTGTGTATTTGAGGTTAGCTCACCTACCCAGCCTATAGTAGATTACAGTCATCATTGTCACCCCATCCTCCCTGGATACCATACATTCCCACTCTTTAAACCAAGATCCCTAGAGACCCGGACAATAACAGTATGGATGAATGAAACCAAATTAGTAGGCAGTACAACAGTACTGTTTTTAAATGGTCCACAGCCCATAAAAGTACCCTTTCCTCATTTGCTTAAGATGCAGCCTTCCACAGAGGCACAAGTGGTGCTATTAATTGTAACCTTACACCTTTCAATAAACTGGACCAGGAATAATTTGACTGTTATTCGGCCAGAATGTGCACACCATAGCACCCCCCTATTTGAAGCATGGTTCAAATCCTTACAACCAGAACATCCTTTCCCTTGTCAGCGAGGAGGGATAACAGATACCTTGTTAGGAGGTATAAGAGCAGGGACCGGAACTCTAAATTCCGTAGATGTTGGTAGGGATATGTTAAACTTAGGGAACATATGGGGGGGAGATGAAAGTGCTGCTTAACCCAGCCTATTGGGTACAGGGACATATGAGGGGACTTGCTCTGCTACTGTGTGTGCGCACATGTTCATCTAGTTCTAGTTATTAATTTTCTCATCTCAATTCAAAAAAGATATGTTAGAATTGAAAGAAATACAGAGAAGAGCAACAAAAATTATTTGGCATATGGGACAACTTCTCGTACAAGGAGAGATTAAAAAGACAGACACTTTTCAGCTTGGAAAGAGATGACTAAGAGGGAATATGATAGAGGTCTATAAAATCATGACTGGTGTAGAGAAAGTCAATAAGGAAGTATTACTTAGCCTTTTACATAAGACAGGAACAAAGGGTCACCCAATGAAATTGATAGGAAGCAGGTTTAAAACAAACAAAAGAAACATTTATTCACACAATGCAGTCAACCTGTGGAACTCATTGCCAGGGAGATGTTGTGAAGGCCAAAAGTATAACTGGGTTTCAAAAAGAATTAGATGAGTTCACGGAGGATAGGTCCATCACTGGCTATTAGCTAACATGGTCAGGGATGCAACCCCATGATCTGGGTGTCTCTAAACCTCAGACTGCCAGAAGCTGGGGCTGGGACTGTCCAACAGGGGATGCTTCACTTGGCAATTGCCTTGTTTTGTTCATTCCATCTGAAGCATTTACCACCCACCACTGTCAGAAGACAAGATACTGGGCTAGATTCTTCTGGGGGATCCAGAATAGCCACTCTTATGTTTTATGTTCTTAGCTGATTACATAGAAATTCAGTTTTAGCATCCTGGGAGGATAATAACCAAGAATGCATTTGTGACAGTGGCAGACCAGTCAACCTGTATATGACCCATAATAACTTAACAAAAGGCACTTCTACTGTATCAAGACAGTTCACTTGCATGTGACTTTCAAAGAGCTGTATTAGACTAACAATCAGCAAGTGATTCAAAAATATACAATAGATGTTAAGTGTATTTGTCTGTGGTTATCTATACCTGGTTAGAACCTTCACAATGTAACCAAATTAGCTTGTAGATGCTAAATCCCTTTCATTGCTTAATTATCTTAATTATGTGCTCAAGGTGTTCAGTTACCTTAAACTCAAAGTTGTAAGACACTTTAGGAAACTAATCATTTCTACATTAACTTCAGCTTAACTATCTGTGTTGTAATGGAAGAACGGCTAATTACCTTATGTGAATGAATGTAACTAGTTTACTGTGTATGCACAGGAAATAGAATATTCTCTTCAAAGCAAAGTACAACAGGCCATCTGAATTGGGGGAGGTCCTTCTGTGACAATTTCTGTGAGATAGGCTTGTCAGCCTGCTAGAATAGCTATAAAAGGGAAGGCTTGGGCCTGATCCTATCAGTTCTAGTCTGCTTAAACGTTGAACAGGGACAGCATAAGCCATAGGACACAGATCTTCCAAATAATCATTTGGAATAACCTGGAAAATGTCTGGAAAAACTAACAGACTTTACATCTATGCTGCCTTTGGATTCTGATCTGTTGGGATAATTCCAGAGAGACTTTTACAAACCAGCAGTTTATTCCATCACTGTTGTGATCCTGAACTATGAACATTGAAAGTCACTGTCTGGATATTGATCTTTTAACCATTTGTAACTCTTTTCTTTAACAATAAATCTTAGATTGTTATTAAGGATTGGCTGGCAGCATGATATTTGGGAAAGGCCTGAGAGTCATACTGACATGGGGATAAGCATCTGGTCCTTTATGATGAGTTAACCCCCCACATATGGTGAATCAGGTTTTCAGTAACCCCTCTGTCTATTAGACATAGAATATCAGTGTTGTCTGCTGTAGACTGTCTGATGGGAGCTGTCTAGCGCATTGCATGCTGTTTGATGTCTTCTGCTATGGTCTGTTTCCTGGGCAACTTCTCCTACGTTGAATAACAAAATGACAGAAAGGAGCATTTCTTTTTATTAATTTGAATAAGAGCAGAGAAGTCCCCCCAGCAGAGCTCCTTTTATAACTTCATTTTTATACTGGAGGTGCAGCAAACTCCCCACCCCTCAGCTCTTCACGATATTCTATCCGTGTCTGAGGAACAGGAAGTCTCCTCTGAATGAGTTTCCATACATGGGGCTTAACTCAATATTCATGAATTCCTCTTAGAATATGTGATCAGTTTCAACTGGGTCTCTTGGATTTGGCTACTGCAGGGGTGATTTTCTTGCCGCTCAAAGCAGTGTCAACGACACTGTAAGAACTTGGTCCCAATCCAGCTCTGACACGAAATGGCAAAGCTTCCGTGGATTTCAGTGGGCCACATGCCTGCTTAGCCCAGGAAGAATTTGGGGCTTTCTCCCTAAAATTCACTCCATTGTGGAAAATTCCTCCACAACTGAAGCTTGACCCCCTAAATCGCCGACTCTTCCCTGCTGTAACACAAGAAACAATCTCCACCACGGTTCAATGGTCTAGTCACTTCAAACATTTCCTGGAACCAGTCTGCGGTTGGTTCTTCCTCCAGCAAAGTCTCCGTTAGCTTGTCAAGGGCTTTCAAGGACCTCACGTAGAGTGACTGAAACCAGAAGAGAAGGAATGAGGCACAGCACAGATCATTTGTGTGTGTGGGCCGGGGAAAGCTAACCATGCCTTGCCAGGGAGGCCATGTGTGACTGCCATCACCCAGTGCCGGCTGGGCAGAAATACAGTGGATGGTGCCAGAGGAGAATTGTTGTCACGTACTTGTATAAGCAGAGCATCCTTTGCTGTCTCGCATTCCTTTTTCATCATCTCCAAGGGAGGAAGGGGAAATAAGCTTTTGAAGCACTGATCAAGGAGCTCACGGTTTTCCTCCAAGGTCAGAGATGGTTTGAGTTTGCTGGCAGAAGAAAGATAAAGAGAAAGAGTCATGCATTAGACTCAGTACCACCTCCAAGTAAAAGAATTGGGTCCAATGACTAGTGATCATCCCAATCTAGAACCCCAAGTGCAAACAACACTTCACTTTGCACCTCTATTAAGTATTGGCTCATCTAGGAGTAAAGCTAAAACTTTAAGTCCCCTTCTTAGACAAACCCACAAGCTTCCCTACCCCTGCCAGCTAGCCAGACACTTCCCTCCCCATCTGAACTCTGCTCCATTGTACTGCATACCCCACAACCTCCAATTTCGTGTCTTTCGAGCACAAACCTCTGAATGGACACATTCAAATCCTTAAGAACTAAAGTCCTGCTGGTGAGGAGCATTTGAGCCACAGGGCCACCCAGAGGATTCAGGTGGCCTGGGGTCTTCAGCCTGGGGTCTTCGGCGACGAGGAATTGCCGCTGAAGACCCAGCACTTCGGCGGTGAGTCCTAGGGAGGAAGGACCCCCCCCCCCCGCCGCCGAATTGCCACCTAAGACCTGGAGTTGCAGAAACTCCGGGGTCCCGGGCCCCGTGAGAGTTTTCCAGGGCCCCCAGAGTAAAGGACCCCACTCCAGGGGCCCTGAAAAACTCTCATGGGGGCTCCTGCGGGGCCTGGGGCAAATTGTCCCACTTGCTTCCCCCGGGCAGCCCTGGTGAGCCAAACCCTGCAGGCAGTCGACTGCTCCCAACCTGACACTCATGAATTAACAAATAAGAAGGCATCACCCCCTCTCTGCACCATTCTCCAGATTTCCCTCCTGCCCCGACATCCCACTAGCTTCACGGCCACACATCCCCACAACAGTATCAGCCCCACGATCTGCTTCTCCCTATAGGCCCCCCACAAGAACATGGGCCATTTGGTCCTTTTGAGTCCCCCTGACCTGTTTCTCCGCTGCACCACCTTCCTCATTGTCCCCTTCACCCGAACTCCTTCGGGACCATGGACTGAGCAGATGAAGGGTAGCGGCAGAGGGTTGTCCCTGAGCTGGCTGGATACTATCAGACCAACTGGGCTGACCTCACTCGCCTATCACCAGCCCCAGCAGCCAGGGATGCTGCCAGGGCTGCAATGAACCTTTGTTCAACCAGCAGCCAGGGGGACGTGCTCCTCTCAGGACGCTAGGGGCTGGCTATAGCCTCCGCCCTAATTCCTCTGGGGCCAGGGGAACTCACTAAAGACCCTGGGTTGGCAGCTCCCAGCCAGACAAGCAGCCCAATGAGCAGTCACATACCAAGCCGAGCTCAGCCTGAGACCTGAGCCGTACCCCAGCCCTGACAGCCAGGCAGCTTCCACCTCAGCCCCATGGAGCAGGGCTTGTCCTCCTGAGCGGGGGCTTTTCTAGGGAGCAGCTGCCCTCTCATCACTGAGCACATGTCCCCAGAGGTCCCATTATGCCAGGTGCAGCACACACAACACAGATAGCTCCGGGTGCCTGCTGGGAATCCAACTCCCTGCTGAGCCCCAGGACAGATGGATGGACGGACGGACACACAAACTCCTGGTGCTGGGGCCACCCTCACTATCTGACTCCAGCAGCACGGGTTTAACGGCCCCTGGGTGGAAGAGCCACAGAAAGGCTGCTTTTTCGTGTTGAGTCCTCACAGTATTTTCTGTATTTGATACTGTTTTCGGCAATCGACACAATATTGTCCATCGGCGCGTTAAAATCGATTGCTCGGGGATCGATATATCACGTCTGATCTGGACGGGATATATCGATCCCTGAGCGCGCTTAGATCGATTCCGGAACTCCACCAAAACCAACGGAGTTCCGGAATGGACATGGCGAGCCGCGCACATCGATCCCGCGCGGTGAAGACGGGTGAGTAACTCGATTTTAGATATTCGATTTCAGCTACGCTATTCTCGTAGCTGAAATTGCGTATCTAAAATCGATTTTCGCGCGTAGTGTAGACCTGGTATTAATGCTCTCCATTGACATGGATCACTTCGGTGCTGACAGATCAGCAGGCTGTCAATGACGTCTGTGGATTCTTTCAATCAATCAAGACTAGATGGCTCTTTCTAAAAGACCTGCTCTAGCTTGGCCGGAAGCTGTTGGGCTGGATGCTGGCGTGACAGGGCCTGTGCCTGCAGCGCGGCGCAATCAGTGAGTGAACCTATTGTCCTCCCAGCCACAGAGCTGCCCAGCCGGCATCTCCTTACAGTCATCGAAGGAAAACGTGAAACACATCCCCGATGTGCATCCAGGATGAAAAGCAGCTGCAGGCAGGGATGGTGGTAGCGGCCTGGAGCTCATTTCCATGGCAATGGGCTCAGCTGGGAATCTGCTATTGAGAGGGGATGGCTGCAAGTATATTAATGGGACTCAGAGACTGACCCGGGCACAGCTGGCAGTGAACAGTGACGGATGCTCAGAGCCAGCAGGGGTTGCAGCAGGCTCTGGGGAGCAGCCATCAGCCCCACTCTCAGCCTAGGGAGTGCACAGAGGGAGAGCAGGTGGCTGTAGGTGTGGGGGAGCAGCCACGGCCAGCAGCTTCTAACTTGGGGGCGGGAGGAGGGGACAGCGTGGTTCCAAGTGCTGATAGACCATAAACCAAATCCTGAGAGCCCAAGATCTCTTTCTTCCGCCCCCCCACCCCCAACAGCCCCTACCAGTAGCTCCAGGGCAGGGAAGAAGACTGCAGTGCATCCCCTCCCCTGCCACACCCATATAGCGGGCACTGAGGGCAGCCAGCGAGGATGAGAGACAGCTGCTCCTGTCACCAACGGGCTCCTGTACCCAACACTTAAGAGGCACAAGAGGGGCGAGAGCGAGACCCAGGGGTGGGTTGGGGAAGGAGAGAGGGAAGAGAGGGGGGACCTTGATGCTGCCCAGGCTGGAGCTGTTCTGAGGACAGAAGCCATGAGTCTCCGGGACTGTCAATCCTGCCTTCTCATCTGTCACTTAAACGCTGTGTGAGAACCGAGCTAGCGTAGAACAGAAATGCTGAGCGAGGAGAGGTCACTGCCCACTCAGCTCACCGACGTGGGAGCGGGGGCTTGTTAGCTGTAGGGCATAGGTGCCGACTCCATGGGTGCTCCAGGCCTGGAGCACTCATGGGGAAAGATTGGTGAGTGCAGGCAGCTCCCTGCCCCAGCTCACCTCCTCCTCTGCTCTGTCTCTGCCTCCTCTCCTGAGTTCACCACGGCTCCACTTCTCCCTCTAGCTCCCAGTGCTCACTCCGCGAAACAGCTGGGGACTTTGGGAATGCAGTTGGAATGGGGGTGGGGCAGGGGTGGAAGAGGGCAAGGCAGGGGCGGGTGGAGTCGGGGAAGGGTTGGCGTTGGGAGCAGGTTGAGAACCCACCAGCGCCAGGAAAAGTTGGCACCTATGCTACAGGGGATGTGGTTGGATTGCCAACTTTCTAACCACACAAAACTGAACACCTTTATCCCTGGATGAGGACTGGAGCAAGAGGTTGGTGTGTGGGGAGAGGGTGAGGGGTGCAGGTTCTGGTGTGGGGCTTGAGATGAGGGTTTTCGAGTACAGGAGGGAGTTCAGAGATGGCAAAGGGAGTTAGGGTGTGGGAAGGGGTTCTGATCTGGGGCAGAGGGTGGGTGCTTTGGAAGGGGGCTGAGGCAAGAGGTTGGGGTGTGGAAGGGTGAGAGAGGTGCGGGTTCTGGGTGGTGCTTACCTCAGGTGGCACAGCTGTATACAACCTCTCCCCCTGCAGGGTAGGGATCTTTTACACATGGTGAAACTGAGGCACGGAGAAAGTGACTTGCCCACAGCAAGTCTGTGGCAGAGCTGGGAGGTGAACCCAGCCCTTCTGAGGCCCAGCCCAGTGGCTTTCAATCTGATCCACGGTAGGAATTCCCAGCCCCTGCACCCGCATATGGCCAGAACCCCTCCCAGTGAGCAGTACCAGAAAGGCAGGGTGGTCCTGTCCCCGCCCTCGACACCAGTTGAGAATTCCCTCCTTGCCATAAGGATTTTGCTTGAGTGAGAATGGCAGAATAGAGCCCAGGGAGAGTACTCCAGGACCCACTGATATGAAAGGTCCGAGGGGAAATATTCTGCCATCTGATTCCATTGTCCCTTCCAAGATACACAGAGAAACCACAATGCCAGCTTTTCAGCTCCCAGATCCAAAGCTAAGCCACAATCGGAAAACCTATAGCCATTCAGCCAATACGACACTACAGAAATTTTCTAGGGACCCATAGAAATCCCACTAACTCTAGCCTGTAGATTTGAATACATTGAAATGCCTTCTATACAGGAGTTTTAGAAGCATACTGTAGACGTTTACAGCAGGCATCTGTTTAAATTCTACAGGATGGTGCAAAAAGAAAAAAAATGTGACAGAAAAATGCTGATGTGCTGCTCAGTTCTAAGAGCATTCTAGGAGACAGAGTCATTAAGAAAGGGATAGATAATAAGACAGAAAATATCATAATGCCTCTGTATAACTCCATAGTTCACCCACATCTTGAATCCTGTGTGCAGTTCTGGTCATTCCATCTCAAAGAAGATATATTAGCATTGGGAAAGATGCAGAGAAGGGCAACAAAAATGATTAGAGGAATGGAACAGCTTCCGTATGAGGGAGATTAAAAAGACGAGGACTTTTCAGCTTGTGATAGAGGTCTAGAGAATCATGTCTGGTGTGAAGAAAGTGACTAACAAAGTGTTATTTACTCTTTCTCATAACACAAGAACCAGAAGTCACTTGATGAAATCACCAGGCAGCAGGTTTAAAACAAACCTAAGGCAGTACTTCTTCACACAACACACAGTCACTGGGGAACTCATTGCCAGGGAACTTTGTGAAAGCCAAAAGTATAACTGAGTTCGAAAAAGAATGTGATAAGTTCCTGGAGGATAGGTCCATTAATGACTATTAGCCAAGTTGATCAGGGACACAGCCCCATACTCTGCTTGTCCCTAAACCTCCGACTGCCAGAAGCTGGGACTGAATGACAGGGGATGGATCATCCTCTAATTGCCCTGTTCTGTTCCTTCCCTCTGAAACCTCTGGCACCGGCCACTGTCATGAGATGGGATACTGGGCTGGCTGGACCATTGGGCTGACCCAGCCTGGCTGTTATGTTCTTAATTGAGGGCAGCTGTGGCTTCGGTCCAATTTAGAGCAATGGGAGGTGGGAGCCATTTTGAAAGCGGGCAAAACTTATGTGACTTGTGCCTGTTCTTCACTCAGGATAATGTTAGTGACCCCGGTGTCACTGGCCTGGTGAGAATGGTCAGGGCCGGCGCTACCATTTAGGCAGCCTAGGCAATCGCCTAGGGGGCAAGGATTATTGAGGGGGCAGCATTTTGCTCTGGGGTGGCAGGCAGCTCCGGTGGAGCTGCCGCAGTCGTGCCTGCAGATGGTCAGCTGCTCCTGCGGCAGCTCCACCAGAGCCGCGGGATCGGCGCGGAGGGCGGCGAAATGGCCATGCGCCTAGGGCGGGAGAAACCCTGGCGCTGGTCCTGAGAATAGCGCAATATGATGATAATGTTCTGAGACTGGTTACTCTTGGGGAGGCAGGCTGCATGGGAACTGCACATCCAGGAGGCAGGCAGGGGAGCACAGGCCCGGGGGATTGTGGGAGACGAGAGATGGGTCAGATGGGTGCTGGGGAGCAAGGGGGCGAGTTGGGTGAGGGGTGGCACTCAGAAACACAAACACAACTAGTGCTGCTGGTTCCCCCCACCACCATGTCACTTCCCTTGCTCAGTACACAGCTTATTGTGTAACTGTGCTGTGCGATTTCTTGGGGCCCTTGCACCACACTCAGCCTATGGCGCAATTGGCCCTGGCTCCTGTAAGCTGCTCCCAAATAGTAACAGGGCTTGGGGGAACCGCTGACCTGCATAGGGAGCTGAAATCCTCACCCAGGGGAAGTCAGAGCCTCGTATGGCACCAAAAGCAGGACATGAGGCTCTGCCTTGGGGCTAGGCACAAGGGGATTGACACTAAACTTGGAATCCCCACTGCCTACCAGGAATTTTTCAGGAAGTGATGTCACAGCACCAGCCAATCAGGGATGGGATTTCCTAGGGCCAGGTAGCATCATGCTGCTATTCAGCATGTGCACACCTGGGCTGGAACTTGCTGGGGTCAGGGGGCAGTGAGCATAGAGCTGATAAGTCCAGGCTAGTCCTACCACCAGAGCCAACGGAGAATCCTTGTTAACAGTATGGAGTATATGACCCATAGTCACCAGCTCTGCTTCCTTCCAGCAGAGGAGAGTGGTGACATAAACCTGGCAGCTCATTCCAATGCACTACTGATGGATGAACCTGCTTCCCACGTCACGAATGAGGAATGGATCCCAGGAGTCCTATGTCCTACCCACTGGGTAACTCCACCAGCCCATGCCACAATGTGGCCTGCTTCTCCTACAGGCAGAACTGTCCTGACACTAGGACTAGCAGACACGCTGAGACCACGGAGAGCGAGTTACGGGGTGTGTGAGGGACAAGGCTGGGATCGAAGGATTCCATCTGGATCAGGACTGCACCCGAAGCACCGTCATGTCTGGGTTTGCTGTTCTGCTGTGTCCCAGTCATAAGGCTGCCAACTGATGGGGAGGAAGTGTGGGCTAGAGCCAAGAGCACTGCGCTGGGACTCGAAGAGCTGGGTTCGAGTTCTGGTTCTGCCAATAGGAAAGTCACGTCTCCTTCTGTGCCTCGCTTTCTCCATCTGTAAAATGGAGACAATGATACCAACCTCCTTTGTGAAGTGCTTTGAGATCTCATGGAAAGCACTGTATGGGCGCTAGGGACTAGCACTGCTTGCACCCAGGTTTCATTTGTTGACTGCACTGGAGTCACTTCTGATTGACACCGATGTGAGTGAGGAGGGAAGCAGGCCTGAGTCCTTGCCCCAGGGTGCTCACTATCCAAGGAGGTGCTCAGAGGACAGGACAGGACCTGGGGAAGGGGTTCCAGGGACAGGGCAGGAGTTGCCTCCTTGGTCTATGTTCGTGCAGCACCCAGCACAGGGGGGTCCTTATCCATTGGCACCTAGCCACTCCAATAATACTCCTAATAAATAACGTACAGAGCCTAACACAGCAGCGTTCTAGTCCATGACTTGAGCTCCAGCACGACTGTGATACAGCTTATAAACAATCAAGACCACACTAGGCCAGTTTGCCATGGGTATACAGATTCTGATCCCAAGAGCCCCAGAGGATCTGATTTCCCATCTCACCCCAACCTTTCCCCCAGGTGATGTCTTGAAATTCCCACCCTTTCTTGGGTCATTTCTCTGCCTGGGCTGGAGAGAACCTCCCTTCCCACACCCACATATCTGCAGTGGTTTTCTCTCCTGCCCTGTTGGGTCACAGCTAAAGGTGGTGCTGGTCTGAACAGCAGCCCCCAGGCACCTGGTCTCCCAGGATCAGCAAAGTCAGGAGAAGCTGCAACAGTCCTTTGCTCTTGGGCCCAGCAGCAGCTTCTCAGAAATGCAGCCTCATTGGCTCCACCTGGGTGTGACACCATCTGTGGTTACACAACAGGGCCCATTGTTGAAATAAGATTCTCTGTTGCGTGATCGGGATCAGAGTTGGAGAGACAGCTCACGGAATGGTCGAATGTAGTTGCGGGACGGGGCCATGGAAATGAACAACATATATGTGAACCACATGGCTGTGGAGAGGTCAGCAGGCAAGAGGATGAAAAGAACCAGTCCCAAACCAGCAGGACATGGAGGTAAAAGCCAACATCAGTCACTAACTCAGACCCATGCAGCATCCAAGCAGTGAGTTCCAATAGCTTGAAGCCTGTCCTGAGAGCACCCCATTCTCAATAACAGCCCTGTGGCCACTACAGCTCATGTGGAAGAGGAGGCAGCTGTCCTCAGACCACCAGGGAGCTGTCCACGGCCACAGCATGGGAACCTCTGGCTTAGGCAGCTCCACAGAGCAGAACTGCAGCCAAACTGGGATCACTAGAAGGATTTGGGGTGGCTGATCTGAGCAAAGACAGGGAACAAAGGGTAGGAATTAATGGTAAATTCTCAGAATAGAGAGGGGTAACTAGTGGTGTTCCCCAAGGGTCAGTCCTAGGACCAATCCTATTCAATTTATTCATAAATGATCTGGAGAAAGGGGTAAACGCTGAGGTGACAAAGTTTGCAGATGATACTAAACTACTCACAAGATAGTTAGAGACTAAAGCCAGACTTGTGAAGAATCTTCAAAAAGAGATCTACAAAACTAAAGATGACTGGGACAACAAATAATGCAAATGACATTTACATGTGGATCAAATGTAAAAGTAATGCACAGCTGACAAAAAAATAACCCCAACATGACATACAATATGAATGGAGGCTAATATTAGCTACAACTAATCAGGAAGGATCTGGAGTCATCGTGGATAGTTCTCTGAAGATGTCCATTGCAGTGTGCAGAGGCGTTCAAAAAAGCAAACAGGAAGTTAGGAATCATTAAAAAGGGGATAGAGAATAAGACTGAGAATATATTATTGCCTTTATATAAATCCACGGGTACGCTTTGCCCCCATCTCTGAATACTGTGTACAGATGTGGTCTCCTCACCTCAAAAAGAAGATACTGCTAGCATTCTAGAAAAGTTCAGAAAAGGGCAACTAAAATGATTAGGGTTTGGAAGCAGGGTCTCCATACAGGAAATTAAAGAGGCTAGAACCTTCTAAGACTTAGAAAAGAGGAGACTAAGGGGGGATATGATAGACGTAGATATAAACATGAGTGAGTGTGAGAAAGTGGATAAGGAAAAGTTATTTACTTGTTCCCATACAAATAGAACTAGTTGGTTCACCAAATGAAATTAATGGCAGCAGGTTTTAAAACAAAATAAAAGGGAAGTCTTCTCACACAGCGCACAGTCAACTTGTGGAACTCCTTGCCTGAGGAGGTTGTGAAGGCTAGGACTATAAACAGGTTTAAAACGAGAACTGGATAAATTCATCGTGGTTAAGTCCATTAATGGCTGTTAGCCAGGATGGGTAAGGAATGGTGTCCCTAGTCTCTGTTCGTCAGAGGATGGAGATGGATGGCAGGAGAGAGATCACTTGATCATTGCCTGTTAGTTTCACTCCCTCTGGGTCACCTGGCATTGGCCACTGACAGAAGACAGATACTGGGCTAGATGGACCTTTGGTCTGACCCAGTACGGCCATTCTTATAAGATTTAATTTCAACCCCTGAGGGGGCTGATCATAGCGCAGTCCGGAAAGGCTGTACTATAGTATCCAGCCCCATAGCTGAGCAGATTGGAACCAGTGTTACAGGGAAGTACAGAGGCCACAGAGGGCAGCGGTTTCTGCCAGTGAAGGGCAGCCATGGCACAGAGACACCCAGCAGCTAGTGACTAGATCAAATCAGGATTTTTTTTTACAGTGTAGAAAAATTTCAGCAAAAACATTGATTTCTTTCATCACATTTTTTCTAATATTTTGGGGTTCTTCAGAAAATAAATATTTCCAATGAACCTAAAACCCCAAAGCATTTTTGATTATTTCCACAACTTTTGGATGAAAATTGAATTTATTTTTTTTTAAAAAAGTAGTCCATTTTGTAATGAACCAAATAAACTTACACACACGTTTATATGGAAAAAATGTTCAATTTTCAACGTTGCTAATGACAGCTCTTAAAGTAGCCAAAGGCTGAGTTTGTTCCTGTTTGAAAACCCTGTCGGTTTTGCAGCAGCGGAGTTTTCTGATGATGAAATGCCTGATTACGAAAATATATCCGTGATGACTGAAGAGAAGAATCCCCAGGCTTCAGCAGAAATGCCTCCCTCATACTCAGGTAAGTCAGAACAACATGGCACTGGCACCCACAGCCCCAGAAGTGGCTGCATTCTAATGCTAGGTGAAGGGTCTCAAAAATGCTTTGTACTGCTTACGCAGAAAGGGATCAGTTGTCCCCTTCTGAAATGCAGCCACTTCTGGTGTGGGATGTAGCAACTGTTTAACAGCTTCACAGTGTCGCTGCATGGAGATCACTCACACAGTGCTGAAATGCCCCCACTTCTGAGGTGGGAGCAAGACAGCTGTTTAGCAACAGTTCAGGATAGGAAGTGAAGAGGAATCCTATATCCAGGTGGAAGGATGAATTACTCCAGTGGACATACGGCCAGGACGCTGGGGTAAGGGGATGTAAGCAGTAAAATGGGATGTCTGTCCATGGGGGTTGGGAGGAGGGAAGGACACCTTAGCCAAGCAACAACCCCCGTGCCTTCTCCATCCCACAGGGCTTGTCTGTACCAGTGGGAAAGTCTGTGCAAAGGGCTTGCTGGGGAGACATCTACCTGGAAAGTTGTGAGGGGCTGGTCCCTGGGCTCAGAGACAGCTGCTGTCAGTTACGCCAGCCCTGCTAGCTGCAGGCAGTACCAACACTGGGGAAACACAGAGTTCTTCCGAAATCAGCTAGGAGAGATGCTGGAATAAAGACCGTTTCCAGCTCTCAGGGATTAACACCCCTTCCTAGAAGCACCAGCCTCTTTGTGGTGGTGGGGGCTGAGGTGGGCCTTAGCTGCTCTTTGCCACATTGCCCTACACCCTGGCCAGGCTGGAAGCCAGAGCAGGGCCATGGTAAGAGCTGCCCAGGGAGCCTGGGCCATGTGGGGAGCCCCGGAGCCTCCACCTGCCCTAGGTGATGCACCCCAAGAAGCAGAGACATGGGCTGGGGGCTGCTTTGTGGCACCCTGCCCACCCGGCCAGGTGGAGGGTCCATGGCTCCCCCCAGCAGCCCAGGCTCTTATCATGGCCTGGCTCTGGCTTCCAGTTTGGCCAGGGGGCAGGGCACTGAGGGGAAGAGGAGGAGCAGGGGGCAGGGCCACAGTTCCCGCACCTGTGGCCTCCTCACACTTCTACACAGGTTCCAGTGCTCCTGTGGGGACCCCCAAATTGGCCGTGCCCTTGGGCACAGGCCCTATGGGTTGACGTGTTAATTCCCCACTGCATACGGCACATCTATTAGCATGTACGGAATATACCTAGAACCTGTTCAAATGTAACAACAGCTGTTTTCCAGCCCCTACAGCTCCCTCCACCCCGCAGCTGGCTAAAGGGAGAACCCGGGAGCAGAAACACATGCTGATGCTGTACCTCCTGATGGCCATTTGCTTTCTCATGTGGATTGTTCTCCTCTCATTAACAGTTGTGAACGGTGAGTCTGCCCCCAGCAAGCTCTGGGCACCAAGGGGGTGGGGGATCACTTGTGAGAGGTTCAGAGAAGACACCAGATTCTATGACGATTCGAGGTCTGGAACACCTGTCTGAGAGTGAGACACCATCTATTTAGCTTATCAGAGAGAAAGTTAAGAGGTCACTAGGGATCTATGAGGAGGAGCTTCCACAGCACAGCCAACTGTAAAGGAGCTACCACAAATTCAATATGCGTCAACAATGTGATGCTGTTGTGAAAAAGGCAAATATCATTCTGGAGTGTTGTATGTGAGACACACAGGAGCTAATTGTTCTGCTACACCCGGCTCTGGGGAAACCTCAGCTGGAGTCCTGTGTCCAATTGTATGTGCTTCACCTTAAGAAAGATGTGAACAAATTGGAGAGTCCAGAAGAAAGCAACATAATTAATCGGGGGGTTAGAAAACCTGCCTCTGAGGAGAGGTTGGAAGAAATGGGCATGTTTAGCCTAGAGGAGAGAAGGCTGGCGGGGCTGGAGGGTGGGGGACACATCTGACGACAGTCTATGGAACTGTAGCAGGTTGTTGCAATGAGGACAGGAATCAGTTGTTCTCCATGTCTCAGCCTTCAAGGAACTGGTGCAGTTTGCAGCAAGGGAGATTTAGGCTAGATATTAGTTAAGGTCTGGAACAGATGACTTAGGGAGTTGTGGAATCCCTCTCATTAGAGGTTTTTAATGTGGACAAACACCTATTGGGATGTTAGGTATATGTGCTCCTGTGAATCAGAGAGTGAAATCTGTGAATCAGTGTAAAAATCAGGGGGAAAGCACGAGACCCCTTGGGACAGGATTCTGGAGCTACAGAGATGAGGTGCAGGTGGCAGTTTTAACACAGATGGTTAGGGTGGAAGGAAAGCCTTCATCCCAGGCGGGGAAAAGCCCCTTCCTCCCATATATAACACAAAGACCCCTCTGCTGAGGGCCTGATCCATGGGAGTCTATCTATTGATATCGTTGGGCTCTGGATTAGGCCTCAAGTCTGCCTGCATGTGATCTCAGCAGTTCAACAGAATGTGAGAGCCTTCCGAGATAGAAACATACAGACTATGGGGTTTCCAGAGACCCCAAGTGAGATCAGGGTCCTCTTGTGCCAGGCTCTGCCCCAAAGTGCTTATGATCTAAATAGGCAGAGGATGGGAAACTGAGGCACAGAAAGGAGAAGTGACTTGCCCAAGGTCACCCAGCAAGTCAGTGGCAGAGACAGGAATAGATCCCAGGTCTCCCAAAGCCAGTGTCCCATCCCCTCAATAGTGCTGCTTTCCCGGCTTTATTGAGGAATAACCTGTTAAACTGTCTGTTCTCCATATTTCTGAAGACATCGCAATTCAAAGTACTTTCCAAAATAATGGCTAAAGATATTAATTAATAATACCAGAAGCAGATATTCAAACAAACATCCACAGATCAGTTATGGCTCTTGTATTAAAATGAAACACGTGTTTCTCTGCACTGGATATGACTGATGTGTTTGTGTTTCTTATGTGGGTTGTGCTAGATAGAGTGTGTCCTTGCTTGGAGGTGCTTGGGTTTTGTGAACCTAATGAGACGTCAGTACATTAATGTCACTTAGTGACTCTTACATGGTATTTTACAGAATTGTTTTCTATTTTGGAATAGATGAGTACATGCACCGTGATGGCTAAATATATGTTCTAATACCGATGGATAGAAAAGGTTGTGTATGTATGTCGATGGGCGGATAGACAGAAGGATGAGTATTTATGCTGATGAGTGAACAGATACAGGAGAATGTATTCCAATGGATGGAGGATGGATGGATGCATAAGAACGGTGATGGATGGATGTGTATGGATGCTGATGGATGGACGTGAATGTATGTTGATAGGTGGATAAATGGAAGGCTGAGTAGGTACATGGATGGATGGATAGAGAAGCATATAAACTGATGGATGGAAAGATCATAGAATCATAACAGATTAGGGTTGGACGAGACCTCAAGAGGTCATCTAGTCTAACCCCCTGCTCAAAGCAGGACCAACCTCAACTAAATCATCCCAGCCAGGGATGTGTATGCATATGGAAGGATGGAATTTGGATGGATGTGTATGTATGCTGAAGGATGGAGGATGTGTTGACGGACGTGTCTATATGCTGATGGATGGAAGTGTATGTATGCCACTGGATGGACGGACGAATAGATGTATGTGGATGCCGATGCGTATATATGCATGCATAGAGAGCCTTCCTACCAGACAATCAACTCCTCTGTGGCAAATGTCCACACTGATCAAGGGAATTGTAAAGCTGCAATCAAAATGACATTTGTTTAACATTTTGTTGTTGTTGCTTTAAGACCAGAAGATGACTGGGGAATTAAAAAGGATAAACACATCCCTTTCCCACAGGATAAAGCAAGGTAGGTTTGGTTCCTGTCTTGACTGCAGAACCAGTATTTCTAGGTCAATAGACAGCACAAGAGGCTGGAGCATCATCCATCTCATACAGCCTGTAAGGAGCAGTTATGGAGTCCAGGGGCTTGCGCATTGATAATAGGGCATCTGAGCCATCGATGGAGTGGGCCCGGGGCACAGATAATGGGCATTCTCCATAACCTCCTGTGGGGGGAAGGGGGGTTCTGTGGGCACAAGGCCAGGAGAGTTATGCCCAGGTAGTCCCAGCATGTGGTGTAGTGGGTAGGGCCAGGGGGGCAGTTTTCCATCAACACTTTTTTCTAACAGAAAATTGGGCTTTTGACTTAAGTCATTTTTGCAGAATGTATCTGCCTCCTGCAACAATTTCTGATTTTTCATTAAAAAAAAAAAGCAAAACACTTTTTTGGCCAAAATTGAATTTGTTGTACATTTTTGGGTAGTTTTCAGCTAGGAATCCTTGCGATTTGAATGACAGTAGTGCCTGGAAGCTCCAGCCATGGACCATGACCTCGTTGTGCTGGGCGCTGTACATTATTAGGCGTATTACGGTAGTGACTCAGACCCCAGGGTTGGCCCAGGACCCCATTAGCTGGTTGCTGTACATTATGCATTAGGTGTATTATAGTAATGTCTGGGAGTCCCACTCATGACCCAGGACCCTGCTGTGCTAGGCACTGTACAAACCGAATACCAAGAGGGTCCCTGACTCAAAGAACTGATACTCTAAGTAGATGGAGGTGATTGGGGGCAGGGCTCATACAGAAATCTCCTTGCTGTGCTGGGATCAGATGCCTCTTCCTTGTGTGTTCAGTGTCTAACGAGGTGAAAGAAGCCCAGGTACAGCTAGAAGAGGCACTGGCAAAACAGAAGGCAGCGGAGGCAGGTAAGAACAGCTAAGGAGGTGTTTCCTGGCTCTCGCCCCTCTCGGCCACTGGGCTGCACCTTGGTAGGGGGATCGAATCAGGGGCAGGTGGGTGCTTCCAGGATGGGGGTTGAGGGTCTCTAGGGCCAGCAGTCTTACCCCCTATCCCATCACCCTACACCTGCAGAACCTGCCCCATCATAGAACATCCTCCCCATGGAAACTGCCTCTCAGGTGCCATTTCCCAGCCACCCAGACTGGACAAGAGTCTGCTCCCCAGCTGGATGCTGAGGGTGGGTGCAGAGCACAGGCAGGCTAGCAGAGAGTGGTGTAGCCCAGGCAGGCAGCAGGAGATGGGGGGGATGTTTCCAGGGGCTCCTAAGGGCTCCACAAACCTGATGCGGGGCTTGGGCAGATGGCAACAATACCAGAGTTTAGTTCAGCCCCAAAAGACTAATCCTTAGCAAGCAGGGAAACTGAGGCACAGGACAATTGAATTGATCCTTCCGGGATCAATGGCAGAGGTGGGAATAGGCCCCAGGCATCCTGCCCCACAGCTCCTTCTCCACTCACTGCCCGGCTGTGCAGGAACATAGTACAATAGTCCTCTGTGAGAAATGGGTGAGATTCGCCATGCTCAGCACTGCTGGCCAAGGTAACTCCGCTTCTCTCAGACCCTAAGCACCCGCCTCTGTACAGGGGTGGGGCCCTTCATCTGCCCCCATCCCTGCTCACCAGCTGCTCAGAGCCTGTCATGGGCCAGGCCCCTCTTGTGGATGAATTCGCTGTGATGGGCCCTTCCCAATTCCCCACACGGAGGGATCTGGGCCAGTCCAAAGGACGGAGGCACTAGGGGGCGAGAGGAGGGGCGATAAGAGGGCTCAGGTGGAGGGGAGCTTGGCTGCCATGGGAGGGGATGGAGAACTGGCCCCCACTCACTGGGCCTGGCTGAGCAGGGATGTTTTTGTCTCATTTCCAGCCTCGACGACCAAGGCTCCAAGCACCTGAGGAGCTCTAAGGGGGAGCAGGCTGCCTGAGCGCTGGACTGGGGACCGTGCGCTGTGGGTCCCCCCTTCTCCACAGCCCACTCAGCCCTTGGCCTCTCTGCCAGATGGTGTTTGTGTGGCTTGCAGGGAGCTAAACTGAGACCCTCCTGTGCATTCCCACCGAGCAGCCACTGGGTGGGTAACAACCCTTTGCTGCAACAAGCCCACATTAGCTTTGAAGTACTCACCTGCAGCAGAAACGTAAGGCTCCAGTCCTCTCTCTTGGCATCACTGTCCAACAGAGACACAAAGAACCACCCACGTTCCGATCTGAGGTGTGAATCTAGCGTGGCTTCACTCGGGATCTACCCTGGGCTGGTTGAGCAGGCATGCAGCTATCACCAGCATGCGCATGGAACAAACTGACGCTCTCAGACAGGTTGGACAGACGGAGCAAGTAGAATTAGCCCCCTGTATATTTTTCTAACACCCGGGGGTGGGATTTTCAAGTGCCTACAGGTAACATTTTCAAAAGCACTTAAGTGACTTAAGAGTAAAGCCGTGTGAATAGCGGGTTTCTCCGTTCGCTGCCAATCCCAAAAACCAGGGGGGGCAGGGAATAGTTTCAGGTTGAACCCAAAATGAATTTTTCCAGATTCGTAGGTAATGGAAAAAGTTTTTATAAAAGTGTGTTGGGCTCAATTGAAAAATACTTTTTTTGAAAATTTCAGTGAATTGAAAAGTAAAAAAAAACATTTCATTTTGTTTGTTTTTATTTCAAGCATTTTTTTTTAATATTTTTGATTTTTTTCAAATTAAATTAGAGAGACTTTCAAAGCAAAAACTAGTTTGGAACCAAAATGTCAAATTCTTTCCATTTCTTTTGGAGGCTTTTTTTCCCAACTGAAACAATTCAGAGAAATCAACATGAATTTGAGGAATGTTTCTGTGGTGCCAAATCCACATTTTTCTCTGAAAAACAATTTTGAATGAAAAATTTCCTCCAGCTCTTCTTAGGAACCCAAGTCTCTGAAAATCAGCAAGTCCCCCTGACTTTCCAAGAGGCTTGGACTCCTAAGGGCCAGATTCTCAGAGGCTCCTAACTCCCAGGGATTCCAATGGGAGTGAGGTACCTAATCCCCTTTGAGGATCTGGGCCCGTAGCTCATGCTCGTGTTCCCATGCCAGCGCTCAGTCAACAAGAGCTCCCTGCTAGCCCAGCTGCTTCCAGGCCTCACCGTGCATTTCATCCCCCATCCGGGACTCTCATCTATTGCACGTCTGCTTTGCTGCATCTCTAAGGAGGTAATGGGAATCCTCAGCAGTGTGGCTGATGAGATCTGCTCCCTTTATAACCTCTCTTCACCAACCCATTTAACCGCTGGCCAACCAGCCATTGGGGAAAAAATCCTCATTAAAGAGAAAAGATTTTCCTTGGGAAATGTGGCTCATTTCATTCCTTGGTGGCTCATACATTTACTTAGATTGGATGATGACTTGGGAAGGGTCCCTAGACTAGAGGGAAAGCATAGAGCACCTGAACTACAATTCCAAGGAGACATCGTGGTACCTAATGCAGAGTCTACTCCCCAAATTCCCAGTCTGTCTCCACTCCATTCCCCACATCCTGTCCTGGACAGGGCAGCAGAGGAAGGTCGAACCACTCCCCTAGCTCTGCACAGTTTGTCTCTTGGATCTGGGCTTCACTAGTTGGGCCCATCTCTGGTGGGAACTTTTTCAACATTTCCTGGAGTCTCCCTGTTCCTGGTAGCGCCTCCAGACCCCCAACACAACTCCACCTTCCTAACACCCACTGGAAACAGTTATCAATGGCCCATGACTTCAGCCAGGCTAGATGCAATGGCAATAAAAAAGCCACATATTTCCTAGCAAAAGTCTTGCCTCCTTAACAATCACCAGCCCCAAACCTTGAAAAATTATGAGTCCTGCCCCTGCAAAATCAGGAGATTGGCTGAAAAGTCATGACAAAAAAAACAAAACACATGTGCATTGGATTCTGTTTCTTTACTTTCTGGATTCTGAGCCTTGCCGGGTCACATCTTCCAGCTTTTCTGTGCAAGGGCAGAAACAAGCTTTTTAAAAAATAGAAGAAAGTCAGGATTGTCCTGTAATCCCATGATTCCTGGAGCTGGTACTTTAATATCAAACAGCACGAGACTTGTGACAAAACTGTAACACTGGGAGTGCTTTGGATCCAGAATTGTGGCTTGGGCCCAACTCCAGTGGAAACACGTCCTGAGGGTGTCCCCTGGCTATTTCCTAGAGACTTCTCTGCTGCTGGACACCCTCCTGGATCCCCACCCTAATGCCACCTCCCTGACGCTGCGCACCATACCCTTCCGAACAGTCAGCCCCAGGACCTGGGCCAATCCAGTCCCATTAGCATTTAGTATTATTTCTTAGGTGTATTACAAAGATGGGCACTACATTAGCCTTTTTCCAGTCATCTGGGACCTGCCTCGATTGCTGTGAATTTTCAAAAGTAATGGCCAATGGCTCTGCTATCACATCCGCCAACTGAAGCAACAGGGCAGGAGAGAAAACCACTGCAGATGCATGGGTGGGGGTAAGGAGTTTCTCTTCAGCCCAGGTAGAGAAATGACCCAAGCAAAGGGTGGGAATTTCAAAACATCAGCTGGGGGAAAAGATGGGGTGAGATGGGAAATCGGATCCTTCGGGGCTCTTCGGGGCAGAATCTGTATCTCCATGGCAAACTGGCCCAGGGTGGTCTTGATCGTTAATTAGGTGTATCACGGTAGGACCCCACTGGCAGCTCATTCCAACCCCCGTTGATGGATGAACCTTGTCTCCTTTCGTCCTCCAATGGGGGAAGGAGCTGAAGAAACTGCCACTGCACCCCCAGGTGCTGGCACAGGCTAGAGGGTGCCAGAGAGGAGACCTGGCCTGGCTGGCAGGACGAGCCTACACAGGAAACTGCCCCACATCGAGGCACCACAAGCCCCTGCTCTCTGCCGCGGACCCCTCGGTGCCCCCCCTGCCTCCGGCCGCTGCAGGCTGCAATCCCCAGCCAAACACCCTCGCTGGCTCACGGCTGCTGGTGGGCAGCGGCCCAGGCGGGCTGGCCGTGTGGGGATGGCATGGCAGGGGTCGGGTTGCTATTTACCCCGCTGGCATGCACAGCACCCAGCCCTGAACGGAGCTCGCACACCACAGGGAGTTGTCCGTATGGTGAGTGGGGAGTGGAGCTATGCGGTCTGCGGGGCAGGGCAGTGCTGGGCCCCTCTCCAGCCACCTGGAGCCAGGAAGTGGCGGATACGACAGTGGCGCTGCACCACCACTTTGGGGCAGGCTTCTCCCCCAGCTCGCAGCCACGCCGGCTCACTGTGCTCCCCGGGATGGCGAGAGCCCGAGACGGTGCTCTCTGCACTGCGCATGGGGCCCCGACTGTAAGAGCCAGAGGGACCTGCTGGGGGGCAAGGTGGGGAGTCCCAGCGGCGCTTACCTGGGGCGGCTCCTGGGAAGCATCTTGCAGGTCCCTCTGGCTCCTAGGGTCGGGTCGGGTCAGGTCCGGTCAGGTGGATGGGGTGGGGTGGGGTAGGGGGAGCAGAGGGTTCTCCGCCTGCTGCCAGCACTTGCAAGCCCCGCCCCCACAGCTCTGATTGGGCAGGAGGGAACCGGCGCAGCATGCAGAGACCCCCTCCGCCTCTGTGCCTAGGGGCCGCCAGCACTGCAGGCTCCTGCTGGCGGGCGGGCGCGCCACCGTGAGCTGCCCCAGTGAACACCACCACACCAGCCCCGGGACTTCGGCAGTGACAGCGGTCCCGATATTGGGACAAAGGGCGTCCCGACCAATGTGCGGTCAGGACGTGGGACAAATGTGTTAAAATTGGGACTGTCCCGATAGTATTGGGACATCTGGTCACCCTAGTGGGGAGCGGGGGCTAGTGGTTAGAGCAGGGGCTGGGAGTCAGTGGACTGGGTGGGTACGGTTCTCTGTGGGAGTGAGGTTAGACTCCAGCCTGAGGGTTGGGCCCTGGTACTCAGTGCCTGCCCCAACCCCACACTTGATGGGGACCCTATAGCTGGCTTGGGGGGACTCCTGGGGCTCCCTCTGTCACACGGACCAGTGAGGCAGAATGAGGGAGTAGGGGCAGTGGGAGACGGGGAACTGTGTAGGTTCTGGGGCATGGCTGGGTGAGCCAGCACTGCACCAGAAGGAGGCAGCCGCAGGGCAGAGCAGAGCTGCCCCCAGGCCCTGGTCCAAGAGTGAAAGGAGCAGCCACTACCCAACCCTCCTTGGGGGGAGGCCAGCGCTGGCCAGGTGACTCAGAGCCAGGATGCCTGGAACCTGCAGCAGGATCTGAACAGGAAGCTGGAAAGATCCCAGGGTATCCCAGGCCCTCAGCCATACACTCTGCCCTGTCCTCTCCCTTCCCCCGCTTGAGACCTCGGCCAGCCTTTGGCATCGCACTTTATTGGCCCAGGCACATGCCCAGCAGGCCAGTAACTTGGGGGCAGGGCCAGCAGGGAAAATACCCACCCCTTCAAACCCCTCTTTACCGCCCTGGGAGGTCACTCCTGGTAAATGAGGTCACCACTTTTATCTGGGGTCTCTCCTGCCAGCGCTTGCCCCAGCACAGCCCTGCTGGCAGGCAAGAGGGAGGGGATCTCTAGGGCCCGTGAGATGCAGGGGGTGAGGCTTGGCTTGGGGCTTGATCAGAGCCAAAGGGGATGGAGCTAGGTGTCCCAGATGGAGCTGGGGCTCCAGGTGCTCAGGGAGTGACTCTGATACCCAGGGAAAGGTATTGGGAAGGTGTCTTGCCACTGGGCAGGGGCATTTGATCCAGGCCCAGCAGGGCAGCGAGCCCAGACTGCATCTTGCGGGGCTGTAGGTGCAGTCCGGCTCTGCCCCGCTGCTGACCAGCACCCTGTATGCACCTCCTATGCAGTCCTGGCACTACCCCCAGTTACTGAGGTGTCCGCGGTAGCCCATCTCCAGGTGATGTCCCCAGCTGGCTGCAACTCCTACTATTGCCCCTCCCCGCTTCTGGAGACCAGGTCCCCACGGGGGACGGGGCCGAGAGGCCAAGGTGCCAGGCTGTGGTGGGAGGGTTGCAGGGAGCCAGGGCTGGGTGAAAGGGGATGATTTGGGAGTAGAAGGGGGGGTGGTTCTCTTTAACCCTTTGCAGACTGGACAGACACAGCCTGGGCTCAGCGGCTGGATTACATTCCCCCCAAAGCCAGACGCTGATAGTAGTCTCTGTGCGCCCCCCACTGCTCACAGCTGTGGGAGGGACTGTGCTTTGGGTCCCAGGCAGGGTAGGTAGGAATGGCTGAGACTGGTAGATAACAGAGCCTGACTCTCTCCCCCTCCCCTGCCCCGAGGGCAGGGTGGCCACAGGGCACAGAGGGTGGCAGCCTTAGGACCCTGTGCCACAGAGAGGGAGCCTGGCCTGCCCCCTGTCCTAACAGCCAAGCAGCCTGGAGGTCCCTTTCCCTCTACCCCCTCAAGAACCAACACTACTGCCAGGAGTATGGAAGGAAGGTGCCTTGTTGAGAAGAGCAGGTGGAGCTGGAGGCAGCGAGCTGTGGGGGACAGAGTCTCTGGGGGGAGGGGGCTGCTTTAGGCCTCCACGGGGGCTGCCTGGTCGAGGGCTTGGACGTCATCCAGGAAGCCCTTGGGGGTCAGGATGTGACTGGAACCTGTGGAGGAGAGAGGTGGTTGGCAGCGGTGGGCACAGTGGGGTGGGCATGAGGCTGGCAGCACTATGTCCCCCATCCTTGCAGCTGGACCTTGCTCTAGTGTGGGGGGAGAGGGGCTGTCTCCTGCCACCCAACCCCCATGTCCTGGCACCGCATCCCTTGTGCTGCTGTACCCTGCACATCCAGGCAAGAATCCATGCACTGACAGTGTTCCTCACCCTTGGATCTCAGAGGTGTGTGCAGGGGGTGAGCCATATCCCTATGGGTGTTATTCGGGGTGTCTGACTGGAACCCCCCCACACGGTCCCTGGGCAAGGAGGGGCCTGGGGAGCCAGGGGCCAGGAGATCAGGTGGCTAGATACAGGCCATATGGGGCACGCACATCTGTTCCCAGGCCCCCGGGTGCAGGAGGACAGAGGGTGGCATGGGTGCCCTGTGGGTGCTGGGTGGGCACTTCTAGGGTCTCCCCCTCCCAGGGGGTCCCGACTGTCCCTGACCTGGGCATTCCAGCCGCCCTCCCCCCCAGGACTCGCCCCACTCACCGATCACCACCTCCCACTTGCCCTCGGTGGCCTGGGTCACTTCATAGGCACAGCGCATCTCAGACATGGACACCCCACCCAGCACATAGATGATGAGGCGCGGGCCTGTCCGGTACTCAGCCGCTGGCTTGTTCTTGTGCCAATGCCCGAAGCGGGCGCTGTGGGGAGAAAAGGACTGTGTGGATACCAGGGGCTCGCTGAGGGAATGCCAGGCGGAGGGGTGGGCACTGCCCGAAGCAGGCACTGGGGGAGAGAGGGGCAGTGTGGATACCAGGGGCTCGCTGAGGGAATGCCAGGCGGAGGGGTGGGCACTGCCCAAAGCAGGCACTGGGGGAGAGAGGGATAGTGTGGATACCAGGGGCTTGCTGAGGGAATGCCAGCTGGAAGGGCAGGCCCTGCCCAAGGCAGTGGGACAGGAGTCCCAAAGCAGGCAAGAGGGAGTAGGGGAGGGTGGCACCTACCTTGGGCTGGGGGTGCTGTCTACAGCCCGGCCAGTCCCTTCCCTCCATCCTGGGCCCTGGTGTGTTGAGGGACTGCTGGGGGGCGGGAGACATGATGAGAGGGGTCCAGGGTCTTGGGTACCCCCTCCCCTGTAGAGGGCAGGGTTCTGGTCATGGATTCCCAGGCACAGATGCTCCTACCCCCAGGGGGGCGGGATGTCAGGGCTCTGCCCCCCACAGCCCAGCCAGGCTCAGCCTTACCTGACAACAGCCTGGGAGCTGGCGGCAGGGACTGGGTCCGAAACGAAGGGCCACAGCTTCTTGTCCAATTTGTCCTCAATGGTGTCCTGGGGGCGGTGGGGAACAGGTCAGCAGGGGCTAAGCAGCAGACACCTCAGACCTGAGGGCCAGGCTGGGCCCCACTGGATAGCTCCTCACTGAATGATTGACAGTCCCTGGGGGGAGCAGCCAGGGGCCCCCTTTCAAGGGTGGGGCATGGGGAGCCAGCAAAGAACATGCTGACCCCTCCCGTGATACCCCCCCATCTCCACTCATCCCCATCAGTTGCTCAGTGCCCTGTTGTGAACTCCCCACTCATCCACTGTTTTGGGGAGGGCAGAGACCTCCTGCAGCTGGATCCAGGGCCCTGCATTGGGGGGGGGGGGGGGAAGGGGAGGCAGGGAGCTGCCCTCAGTGCCCCCTCCCTGCTGCGGGCAGATCCAGGCCCTGCCTCTTGCCCCATGAGGTGTGTCCCAGTCATGCAGGGGGCCCAGGCTACGATACATCCGAATGCCACATAACAGGGGTTTTTACGTTAATCCGCTGCGTTGACTTGTACTGGGAAGCTTAAGGCCTGCCGAGCTGTGGCTGGCGTAGAGGAGGGGGCCTAATTGGATTAGGCATGGGACTGAGGCTACCGCAACTGCCTGCCCCAAAATCCCACTGTAGGAACCATCACAGCGCTGGAGCTCCTCTCCTGTGATCTGCCGGGAGGGGGATGGGGGGGCAGGGTGTGTGTCATCCTGAAGGAGCCCCAAGCCAGTAGGTTGAAGGCAACCAAGTTTTCCTTCTCCCTCCCTCCCTCCCGCCACCTCGAGAAGTGCCCCACAGGTTAGGACGATGAGGGGCTCAGCCCCCAGCAAGGTTGGGGGGGAAGTGACCATGTCAGCTCTCACAGGCTAAGCAGGTTTGGGCCCAGCCAGCGCTTGGATGGGAGACCTCTAAGGAAAAGCAACTGGGGGGTGCTAGTGAATCAGCAGAGGGTGCTCTATGACCCCGGTGTGGCGCTAGGGGGCACTGTACTGCAGGGAGTGGGCGGAGGTGCTCAGCACAGGGCACTCTCCCCTGGCAGTCAGTGTTGGCCCCAGTGCAGCACTAGGGGGCGCTGTACAGCAGGGAGGGGGGGCGCTCTGCAGGGGGCACTCTCCCTGGTCAGTCAGTGACCAGTACTGCGCAGCAGGAGTTCGTCCTTCAGATGAATGTCACACAGCTGCTCCTCACTGGAGGTTAGGCGAAGGACCTTGTTGGCCATTGGTGACGACCCTGGCGCTCCAGTCAAATTCATGCCAGCAATGACAGTGTGCTGCCTAGATCCCCTGCACTTCCAGCCCCACACACTGATCACCACCTGCCCTAGACTCCCAGGCAGTGCTGCTATGCAGCTGTTAACAGCTGCCTGCCACTGCTCAGGAAGAATTCAGCCCCGGTGAGGGAGCCTGTATAAACCACCTGTGCCCCACCCCAGAGGTGGCAGCATCTCAGCACTGAGCAAGACAACTCCTCTGCACTCGTGCCTATAATTTAAGACCCCGAAGGATGGCAGCAGGAGAGAACTCTGATAAGTCCCTCACATGGCTAGACCCTCTAAGGATACAAGGATGTGGATGTGTGATCCGCTAGCTGTCTTTTACCTGTATCCACATCCTCACCCTCAGCTAGGGTGACCAGATGCACAGATTTTATAGGGACAGTTCCAATTTTTGGGTCTCTCTCTTATATAGGCTCCTATTACCCTCCCACCCCCATCTCTATTTTTCACATTTGCTGTCTCGTCACCCTACCCTCAGCAGCAAGCCCTCACAAGGGCTAGCAAGGGGGGTGAGGAGGAGGGGACTTGCAGGGAAGAGGCAGCGCGAGGGTGGAGACTGTGGGTAAGGGGCACCGTGAGAGCAGGGTCTCGAGGGGAAGAGGTGTCTCATCATGTGCTGCTCCTGGAGGGTCATGAGCAACGACGACACATGGCAGCAGCAGAGCGTGTTGCATCCACAGTGGGGTGGAGGGGTGGGGCGCTGGGGCCCCGCCTGCCCCAATCCCAAATTCTGCTGCCCAGGAGCTGGTGGGGACGCTGGTGCTGCTCGAGCTGCTGGATAGGAAGCAGCGCGGCGAGGAGAGTGGGTGCCGGACAGCCCCGACTCCGACCTGTCGCCCAGCCACTGGCCCTGAGCATGCTGTGTCCCCCGGGCTGCCTGAGCCGGATGCCACAGGCCAGGTGCTGCTGGGGAGTAGAGCCCTGCACGGTTGTATCCACAGCCGATCCACTATCTGCAGAAAAAGATTTGTGGGGCTCTACACATGGCTGACCCCAAACCAACACCTCCCCCCCCCCCCCCCCTTGGACCCAGCCTGCCAGGTGTGACTCCCACCCCAAAGCCAGGAAGGAGATGGCCCGGTACCTCCATGACGTCTTTGAGCCTGGGGGTCCAGCGGGAAAGCTGGTAGGTGGACTCCAGTCGCAGCTTCCTCTCGGGTTGCAGCTGCCCGCTCTGGAGGAGGAAGGAAGAGGGGGTGAGAGGCAGCAGGCAGGGAGTGTGGAGTGGGAACGGGGGCAGACAGGGAGAGCGCGGCCTACCTGAGTCGCTCCAGCCAGGCTGGCAGGGGAGAGGCAGAGAAAAGAACAGAATGGATCACTGAGCGAGAGAGAGAGAGAGAGAGGGGAGGGGAGACTGATGGGAGAACAGAGCCGCCTCCCTCCCTTCATCGCAGACACTTAGGCTGGCCTGGGTCACCCCGTGCAGTGGTCACCAGCTCCAGCCCCCTGGTGATCTGAGGAGCAGAAGAGGTCACTCCAGATGAGGAGTATCTGGGGGGTCACCCCCATATGAGGAGGGTGTCACCACTGTACAGGGGCAGAGGCCACCTCTGTGCTGGGAGTAGGTCACTGCCATAGGGGGCACCCCCAAGATGGCCTAGGCTCCCCTGTGCAGCACAGATCTGCCCCCGGCATGGGTACAGCTACTGCCCCGGCCCCAGTCCCTTACCCCAGGCGTGAGGGAGGTGCCCAGGAGCTGCATGTTGTGGATGATGTTGCTCTGCTGCTGGATGTTGGCATGCTGGATCAGCTTGGTGAGGTTTTCCTCGCCCACACCTGCATGGGGAGAGACAGGTCAGCGCTAGCACCTCTGGGATGCACCCACAGCCCAGGCACATTCAGTGTGTGGCCCCAGGAGTCCTAGTTCCCCAATCAAATCCTGAGATCCTGCTCTTCCCAACCCTCTCAGAGCTAGGGCTAGAACCCAGGAGTCCTGGCTCCCAGCCCCCCTCTAACCACTAGACCTCACTCCCCTCTCAGAGCTGGGGGTAGAACCCAGGAGTCCTGGCTCCCAGAACCATCCGCTCTAGCTCACTGGACCCCACGTAGTTAATGATCGAATTCAGGTCCTTGCAGCTCCTCCCTCCACAGGTTCTCTCGGGCGCTGGGGGCAGGGGTCTCTCTAGCTCCCCCCGGCAGTGCAGTGGGAGCCTCCCCTTCCCCTGATCTGGGCTTCACCTCCTGCAGCCAGTCAGGTGCAGTGTCAGAGCCGAGGCCTGGGTCTTTAAGGCTGTGAGGACTTGAGCTGGAGGGAGGGCAACCCCCCTAAACCATTTACTGCTGCTTAGTGCAGAGGGGGAGGCCTGGCAACTCCACAGGCCCCCTGTCCAGGAAACTGGGCAGCCAGAGGAGCCACATGAGGGCACCTGGCCTGGGCAATGGGCACGGGGGCAGTGCCTGAGCAGGGTTACAGGAAGGGCCCCAGAGCAGGGCCCTGCCCCACCGAGCCAGCATGGGGCAGGAACCGATGGGGGAAGAGGGATTGTGCCAAGTGTCAGGGTCATTGAGGTTCCCCAGGCCCTGGTGAGCTGGGGGAAGGGGCTGGATGCAGCAAGAAGCAGGGAGCTGGTCCAGGGATGGCACAAGGGGTGGGCAGGGAACTGGTCGCAGGGGGCTCAGAGGCAGAACACGGTATCTGAACAGCCTGCAGGAAGGGAGGGATGTTCCCTCTCCCTGCTGAGAACGGGCTGGGGGCTGCTCCAGGTGTGTGTCTCCATCCCCCCTCCCTGCAGAGAACAGGCCACGGGGGCTGCTCGGGGCTTGTGTCTTCTCCCCTCCTCCTGCAGAGAATGGGCTGCGGGGAGCGTGGAGGGCGGACACTGCTGGGAAGGCAGCAGTGGGGAGCAAAGGCTGCCAGGTCTGACCCCAGGGGGCAGTGCAGAGCGTGGGCACGGCGCACTGGCTGGCTCCTAGGCACCGAGAGGTGGGCAGAGGGGAGACAGAGTCATAGAGCCAGGCTGGACACAGGCCCCGGGAAGCGGTTGGCTGGGAGGCGCCCTGCATGGCTTGGGGGCGTGTCAGTCTGAGCAGTGCTATTCCCCCCACAGCCCCGGAACCTGCCTCCAGGAGCGCCCCCTGCCGGAGCAGGCCCCCCAGTGCTGCCCCCTGCAGGTCTGTGGCATTACCGTTCTTCAGGAAGATGTAGAGCAGGATGATGCGGATCTTGTCGTAGGCCTGGACGCTGGGGTCCAGCAGGACGGGCACGATAATCTTCATGGGGTCTTTGATCTTCTCCCCGTCCACGTCCGTCCCCATAGCCAGGTCCTAGGGGGTGAGGGGGGCACACACACAAGGTCCAGGTCAGGCCACTCCGCTTCCTCCCTCTCCCACAGCAGGATGGGAGACGCGATGGCTCCACAACCCACAGCTCGCCTACCCTCTGTGCCAGGGCCCCTTCCTCCCTGGAGTCGGCTCCCCCTAGGGTAAGCAATGGGCCCCCAGGGAGTAACATAAGCCCCATGTCTCCTTTCTGCACCCCGTGCTGCATGTGGGGGCTGGCACTGGCTTCAGCGAGCCTGCGGGTCTGAGACCACTCTCTCTGGGCTAAGTCCATGAGCCAGACTCTGCCCCCCAGCCAGGCTCTGCCCACAGACCCACCTGCTCCACGCTGCACAGCTTCTCCACCGTCCCTTTGAAGTGCCGCATGCAGTGCTCAGCCAGGTTCAGGTGTGTGGAGTACTGCGGGGAGAGACCGGGGCATGGGGGAGTTTACTGCATCACCAGCTGGTCCAGAGCACCTGCACCCCCAAAGAGGGCACCTTGGCCACATGGGCAGCCCCAACTGGCTGTATAAGGCGAGTACATAGGGATTGTTTTGCCCAGCACTGATGTGCAGCCACCTCTGGGGTGGAGCAGGGCAGCTGGAGGGGAGGATCGGGAGGAGGGAGCAGCTTTCAAACCAGCCCACGGCTTCTCTGTTAGTCACCATGAGGTTGGGGGCTTGGAGATCAGCCGGTGTCGGGATACCCGTGCCAGTGGCCAGGAGCTTTTTGTTGGCACATGGCCCAGTGGCACCAGGAGTCGTTCCAACGGGCTGGTTTGGAAGCCTACCAAGGCCCTCTCCCGAGAGCTGCAGCAGCAAGGCGCGGACATTACCCAACGGCTGCCATTGCTGGGGTTAACGGGGCAGCTCTGGGCACTGACGGGCAGGCTGCTGCCCAAGATGCCACACAGCACCTGGGGGGGAAATGGCTCTGCCTGACTGGACAGGTCTGCAGCTCTTATCAGGCAGTAAGGGAGTCCCATCACTGGGGCAGGACTCCTGCCTAGCCCTGGACAGAGCTCCCCAGTGTGCCCTGCCGCCCAGCAAGTCCCTACTGTCCCTCACCAGCCCCACAGACACCCTGCCCCCCCATCAACTCCACTGAATGCCCTGCCCCTGCCCACTAACAGCCCCAGCCCCGTTACCTTGTTCAGCTCTTTCTGGTACTGGGGCATCTTCTTCAGGATCTGGGACAGGTCCTTGATGTTGGCCTGGAGGGAGGCAGTGGTGAGATCCTGGCCCCCTGCGAGTGCATGGAGCCCCCTGCAGGGCAGAGGCCTCACCCAGGGACAGCCGCAGCAGCCCAGCCATGCATGCCGGGGGGGTCACTCAGGCCATGTGTGGTTGCGGCTTGCATTAGACCTGCTCTTCCCAGGCCAGCTGGAACAAGCTGGCAGCCCCACAACCCGAGTGCCTCCCAGGGTGTAAAGCAGCAGCAGGCCAGGGAGATGTCAGCGTTGGCTCCCTGCGGCGCTCCCTGCGCAGCCCCAAGCCTGCTGTCTGATCACACCCCATGGGCCTCTGCCCTCCCCCACCAAGGTGAGCTCCTGAGATCTGGCTGGGGAGCAGGGGGCTCCACATACACCTCTTAGCCCTTTACAGGCAAATTCTGGGAGCAATGGGACAGCCCCAACCCCCCGCCAACCCCTCCTAGGGTAGCAGGGCAGCCTCCTCTCCCCATCAGTGGCTGTGGGATGGGCCCCCCGATCCCTCTGTGCTGGATTCCCCAATTGCTCCCCACAGCCCCCGCCGCACCTTGTCCGTGGTCAGCCTCTTGCTCTCACAGAAAGTGCGCAGCAGCTCCGTCACCTTCCTGCAGCAGGGAGAGGGGTCAGGCCGGGGCCAGGTACTGCCTTGGAGGTAGGGGGTGCCCTGTCCTATGCGACAGGGGACAGAGCCCCCGCCCCACAGGCACCAGGGTTCTCTGCCTTGAGAGCCTCAGACAGGGAGGGTGGGGGTTTCTTCCCAAGTTACCCCAAGGCAGAGTGTTCAGTGCACCCCTGAGGGCTCCTTGCATCCTGCTGGGGGGGTCTGGGGGCAGCAGCGGGCCCAGCAGGAGGTCAGTGAGGGACTCACTCAAGGAGGCTGTGAGGTGCATGGGGAGATCCTGGGACTGGGGGAAGCCTGACAGGAGATGCAGACAGTGGCTCTGGAAGTGAGCGCTCAGGGGTCCTTAGGGGAGAGAGGCTGGGTCCAGGGGGTCTTAGCACTCAGAGAGGAGCATGTCTGAGGGACCGGCCCCAGCACTGGGTGGGAGGGGGAGTCCTGGCAGTGAGCAGGAAAGGGGTGTGTTGCGGGGGGGATGTCCCTGCACTGGGTGGGAGAGGAATGTATCCAAGGGGGTGTGGGATTCCAGCACTGGGTGGGGTGGGAAGGGAAGGGAAGGGGTGTGTCCAAGGGGGCCCCAGGGTGGGGAGGGGTGTGTGTAGAGAATGGGGGAAGTCCTGGCACTGGAAAAGAGGGGGATGGGTGTGTCAACGGAGTGGAGGGTCCTGGCACTGGGTGGGAGAGGTGTGTCTGAGGAGGAAGGGGGGTAGCGGGTCCCGGCACTAGACAGGGCACAGAGTGGTGTGTGGGGGGGAAGGAGGTGGATTCTAGCCCTGGGTGGGGAATGGAGGGGTGTGTACAGGGGGGTGGGTGAGGCACAGAGGGCCACATCAGGGGGCAGAGCTGAGCGCGCTCACTTGGAGACGTCAGCAATGTGCATGTGGCGCAGCTGCACCCAGAGTTCGTCGTCTTCGTCCAGCAGTGCCACTTTCTCCCGCGAGTCGCTGATGCCCGTTGTCTCGTACCTGTGGGGGTGGGGAGATGGGGTCAGTCTGTGGCACCCCTCCCCCGACTGTGGGGGCTGCAGAGCAGTGCAGGTGCCTGGGTCCCACCCTCCCAGCCGCCTGAGGGGGAGTGCGGGGCGCCCCCTGCTGGCAGCCAGACTCTACTTGTAGGTGTCGTTCTCGATGCTGAGCAGGTCATAGGCCATGGCCTGGAAGGTGAGCTCGTGCAGCAGTGGGGACACCAGGTCGAAGCTCCGGTCCACAATCAGCAGCTGAGAGCGGGCTTTGTCGGGGCCCTGGGGCAAAGGAGAGAGAGACCTGTCACCCACTGCTCCGGCGGAGGGGTCCTGGCCTGGCTCACACAGCACAATCCAGTGGGTCCTGATAGCCTGAAACTTCACCACCCGTCCTCTCTGCGGCCCAGCCCCCAACCCCAGGGGGAAGCCAAGAGACACCCCTCAAGCTATCTGGGATGTGCCTTGGGGTCCCGCCCTGACCGACAGAGAGAGCTCCCCACCCAGCTGCCCTGCAACGCCCCCTGCAGGGACAGGACACCTGCCCCTCGTGCAAACAACAATGCCCCCCTCCCCCAAGCATGCTCTCTGCTTGTGCCTCTCCACCAACTGGAGCATGCCCCTTGCAAGGCAGCCCCCCAACTGCTCCCTGCCCCATATGCTGCGGGGCTGGAGGGGGAAGGGTGTGATACACACTACACCAGAAGACCCTGGCTAGTCTATCATTAACTAACACCAAAGACTCTTTGATACAAGGTCCCAGAGTGAGACAATGGGACGTTATCCCGATGCCCTACCTTGCATCTGAGCTGGGACCCCATGTGAGGCTCTAGCTCCCCACTCCCAGCCTGAGTGGCCTCCCAGCATCCAGCTGGACAGAGGCCACTCAAATGGTCAGCATCTCAGACCCACATCATTGGGGGTGGGGGGGGGAGCCCTGGCCCAGCCCCCACTCTCAGCCTGATCAGCATGCACTGCCCTCTTTGGGGAGCAGGTGGCGCTATGAGACCAACCCTGCACTTCCATGGCAGACGGCTCTGAAACCGGCTCCAGCGTCCCCAGTGGAACCCAAGCCCACCCAGGAGCACCTTGGCAAGGGGCTGCATCTGCGTCTGCTCTTTGCTGGGTAGCACAGTCAGGGGAGAGGGGGCGGGGACTACAGCCCCTGACACTTCCCCAACTGTCCCACCTCAGTACCTGGCCCAATTTTCAGCCAGAGCAAAAAGTTGGACCAGCCACCACCCACTCGCCTGGCAGGTCTCCACAGCCTCTGGGTAAATGGGCTGAGGCTGACAAGGGAGCACCTCTCCTGGGGGAGTATTTGGCCCCCACCACTGTAGCATCAGGGCACCTCACTATCACTGCTGCATCCCACTCACCCCCCCATGCATGTGGGGCTGGGCAGAGCTGTCACCCCATTGCAAAGGGGGATGGAGGCCCAGAGAGGCTGAGTGACTCACCCAAGGTCACACAGGGAGTTTGTGGCAGAGCAGGGACATGAACTCGGGGCTCACAACTCCCAGGCTGGCACCCAACCCCTTGGGCCATCCTTCCTTGCCAGCTCTACCAGTCTGGGTGGGTTGCTATGCCCAGCCCCCCCAGACTCTGCTCACACCTTTGCCAGTTTGACTCTGCTGGAGGGATCCTTGGGTGCAGAGGGGGGCTGGTGTAACCACTGGGTCACCCCACCTTGCCCAGAGCAGAGGGGTGGTTAGTGCACTGCCTGTGCCAGCTACCCCTCAGGGCTGGCAGCTGGGAAACATCAAGGCAAGAGGGACTAGTGCAGACAAGGCCCTAGGGCGCCGTGACCGCGGGCTGGGTGGCTTTGGAGATCTGACTGCTAGAGGCCACGCTACAAGAGACCCTGGGGTTCTGCGCCAGCTGCCAAGGAGAGGGCACACTGGACTGGCCAGCCGGGATTGTGCTGCATGGAGCAGGGCCTTGAGTCAGCACTCCTGGCTCTGTGGTGGACCTGCTGTCTGGATTCTATTGAAAGCGGCTGGGCAGTCAGGACTCCTGGCTCCTATTCCTGCCTCTGCCACCTACTTCCGGCTGGCTGCTCCATGCCTCAGTTTCCCCCATGTAACATGGGAATAGTGCTTACACCTGTGACAGGGAGGCTTGGCAAGAGCCTCAGGAATATCCCTGGGGGACTCACAGGAGTAACAGCAGCAGGGTGGGCACGGAGCAGGACTTTGCCCTCCCCAGTGCTGCTCTCAGCTCCTGAGAATAGCACAGATCAGACGGGGGCTGCAGGCTGGAACCAGGTCTGCTGCAGCAAGTAGCTCTGGTGGTTAACAAACATGCTGTCACTCCCTTCCCTGTGTAGATGGTTTGGGCAGTCAGGTATGTGGCAGGCTCCCCTCTGGAAGCAGGTCGGTGCTGCCAGCTGTGAGTTACAGAGCATGTGCGCCACGGTAGCCAGCTATCCCAGAGGGGGCCCCCCTGCGCGAGACCAGTATCATTATCCCTATTTTACAGATGGGGAAACTGAGGCACAAAAAGTGTAGATAAATCTGTATAAATATTCACATAACTTTCATATGATTTTGTATTATGTCTCTTTGTATAACCCTGTATTAAGCTATTTTCATACAACTTTGTATCAAGTCCTTTGATATAGGAACTTTGTATCAGATCCCTATGTAGAAAAACTTAATAGAAAACTTTGTTAAGCCTTGGTATAATGTTATAGCCCCTAAGGATAGTTAAAGTAGAAGAAAAATGTCTTTTTGCTAGTAAAATGAGATCTTCTCTTCCACTCCCTTAATCAATTGCCCTGTTGAATGAACGAGGGGTGAATTAGCAAGGTGTGGAAGGCAGCACCTCCAGAGGGCTGCAGCCCTTGGAGAGGGGATGGAAGCCAGACCCAAGGACAATAAAACCTGTCAAGTGGGCTCCTTAAAGAAGAGCAGACATATTGACGGCCTTGGGGGTTAGAAGCCAGCACCTTCTTTTGGAAACACCCTCTTTGCAGCATTAAGACAACACCCAGAAGAAAGCAGGACAAAGGACCAAGGGACACAGACACAGATTTTGAATCTTGTACAGATTTGCATAAGAGGGAAGCTGCTATAAAGGTGAGGTGTCTTGCAGAGGACCCTGGGACTCCTCTTGTCAACATGTGAGCATCAATCCGGATTGACAGAAGCCCGGCTCCACCCCCTCCCCCATCTAACTCACCTGGCCAGTGCAGTTAGGGGGAGCAACTAATTGGTAACAACAAGAAGACAGAGTATGTGTATGTAAGTGTAACAGACAGACAGAGATCATATGCATATGATCAGTGTTAATTAATACATGTATTGCTAATAAATGTGGCGTTTTGCCTTATTCCCCCTGAAAAGATCCTGTACGGTTCTTTAAGTACAACGAAAGGGGAGGTGACATGCCCAAGATCACCTGGCTGGGAATAGAACCCAGGTCTCCCGTCTCAGTCCAGGGTTCTATCCACTAGACCACACTGCCTCAGATGGGAAAGGAGCTCATGGATCCACAGGGTCAGTGCCAGGCCCCAGTTGGGGAAGTCTCTGGGAGGAAGCCCTTTGCTGTGCCAGACCCCAACAGGTCTCTCTCTTCCTCCAGGACAGGCCACATGGCCTCCCCACCTCCTGAGACTGAACCACTGCGCTTCACCCTGTGAGCCCTGCCCAGCAAGTCCAGCTGAGACAGACCTGTCCACTCCGCAGGTCCCAATGCCCCTCGGCCTGGGTGACAGGGCCACTCACCCAGTGTTGTCAGAACAGTTGAGTTCCTTAGGCACCTGGACCCCAGCCCCGGCAGCCCAGCCCACTGAAGGTTAAAGCAAGAGGCTGTTCTCGTCAGCCCAGAGCCCGGACGAGCTGCAGCTAAACTCCGGGTCTCTCGCTCAGGGCCTGTCTACATGTAAACCACTGCAGCTGCGCCGCTTCAGTGACACTGCCTTTCTCATGCCCCCGAACGACGCAGTTACACCGACCTAATTGCCTCGTGTAGACCAGGCCTCGGTCTGACCTTGGTCAGTTCCCAGACAAGAGCTCCCAGCTTCCCCCACTTATCCCCCAGCTCGAACCTTCCCAACTCTGTGTTCTTGAGCTGGGGGCCCTGCTCCAATTCCCTGCTAGGAGTGTCCAGCCAGAAGCCGTTGGAACCGGCACGGTCTTTCTGACCCCCAGGCTGATCTGGGTCTGATTCTCTTCATTTCACCAACATAGGGAGGTGACACCCCTCCCCCTCCCCACCATGATTACTACCTTCGCCGAGAGTCCTTCCACCCCAGCCCCCTGCCTGAGAAGCCATGAAACATATAGGGGAAACTGAGGCACACATCAGCTTCATAAAAGATATCTCAAACATTCCCAGTTGGTCACAGGTGCACAGTCTCCCAGCAGCTCGGCAAAGGCTGGAAGCAAGAGCAGAAGGGAGAGATCTGGGAAGGCCTTGGATTTTACATCACTTTGCTTCTCCTAGAGGGACAGGAGCCACTGGGTTTCCTGTGCAAGAATCCAGGGAAGGGTGGGTTTACAGCTCCCCTCTGCTGGGGGTGGGACGGGGACAGCAGAAGCTGGGGGAAGCCCACAGGCCAGGGCTGACTTGTGGCTAAGGCTCGGGAGAGCTGGGTTCTAGTCCTGCTCTGACAGACTCCCTGCATGTCTTAGTTTCCCCATCTGTAACACAGGCCACCCTGCCTCCCCTGGGAAGCTGAATTCACTAGTGAGGTTCCGATACCATGGAGATGGTGTAGGAGCAAACACAGACAGGAGTGTCCAGGTGTGGAAGAGGCTCTGTGTGCAAAGCTTAGTTTTGTGACCCAACTGCCCTGTTTAGAAACGGAGAGAAATTGTGCTGGGCACACACTTCCCTAGTCGGTGCCTCAGTTTCCCCATCTGTACAGAGGGGATAAGGACATTGGCCTTTGTAGGGCACTTTGAGATCTGCCCATGGCCAGTGTTAGAGAAGGGCTGGGGCCATTAGCCCAGCCACACAGGGAATGCTATTGTTCTGCCAGCCCCTAAGGATCTCCAAGGAGGTTCTAGATCCCCACCCTGCCCCCCTCGCTAGGAACTCCAAGGGGGTCTAGACTCCACCCCTTCCCCCATTAGGTTCGAAATCACTCCTTCTTCCTTCTACTTCTCATGTGCTCCCCCCTCCCCACCCCAGCTCTGTCCCATGGTGAGGGCATGGCCGGCACAGCTCGCTCACCTCTCCCATGCTCGGGTTGTCTGCCTTGAATGCGTTGAGTTTGGCCAGCACAGCATGCGCCAGGTGGAAGTTATCTTCATGATCCCTGCAGCAAAGATAATCCTGTGGGTCAGAAACAGCTCCTCCCCCATGGGTACATGCACTTCCTGTAGGTGGTGACCAGGTACCCTTCTCTCTCTGGGCACAACACTTCCTGTAGAGGATGGCCAGGTACCTCCCCATGGCACACTCACTTCCTATGGGGGTGGTCAGGTACCCCTGCCCCCAGGCACACTCACTTCCTATAGCGGATGGCTGGATACTCCTTCAGGGTTTCACACAATGTGGCAATCTGCTCTGCCAGCATCTCCATCTGCTTGTTCTTGTCCAAGGAGCGGTAGTGGCTGAAGCAGTTGTGGAAGGTCTGTGGCTTGTCCAGGGAATATACCTGGGGGATGGGCGACAGAGATCAGACCCTGGTGCCTCGAGTTCCCCGCACACTCAAGCTAACCTCCCCCCATAACCTCCAGCCCCTGGGCTGCCAGGGAGGAACCATGGGCAGCGGAAAGCAGTCTTCACCCTAGATATGCTCCTCCTGGCCTGACTGCCCCCGAATGATGGCACAGCTCTGACCCTGCTCCCCATGGTGCTAGCCCTGCCAGGCATGCCATCTCCCATCAGAATTCCCTCTCACTTGCTCAGTGGCCAAGACTGGGCTGGTGCCAACTGCTGGTAACCAGGCCAGCCAGGCAGAGCTGTAGCAAGCCCCTTGTGAGGGAGATCCCTTTGCCAGAGCCACTCCTGTTGTGGTAGAGGGACAGCGACCCAGAGATTCATGCACCAGCCTGGGACGAAAACTCTCCAGGTTCAGGTCCTTACTTGGCTACAGACTCCTGGGTGCCCTCAGGGGTGTGTCTCTGCCCTGGAGAAGTCAATGTTGTGGGAGAGGGCTTGGCCACACTTCTAGTCTGGTGAGAGCGCCAGTGTAGCCACGGGCAAACCTGGCATCAACGTGCGCCTGCCGCTGTCGCTTATTTCACTGGCCAAACAGAACGAGCCATTGGGGCAAACGTGCTTGGACACCAATAAAACAATATCGGCGCATGAAGGGTTTGCTGGCGCAACAGGACCAGTGAACCAGTAAAGCCTCCTGACGGACACTCAGCTTATATCAGCCAGAGCTTCTCTTGGCACAGCTGGCACCGGTACCCCAGGTGAAATAAATTATAGTGGCGAAAGGACTGCTTTACCAGCATACCGGCATCTACCCAGGGGCTCTGTCACCACAGCTGCTTCAGTTACAAGGGGGGATTTTTTCCTCTCATGTCCCCGTAACAAACCCATACCAACAAAGCTTTTGTGTGTAGACCAGGCTCATGACTCTCTGTCCCTCATTTTCCACAATGTGTTTGGGATTGACAACACAGCCCTCCCCTCAGGGGCGTGAGGGGGGGAATCCACTGACGACACAAGAAGGGGATGGGGCGGTTGGGCAAAGGGCAGGTGTGTGGAGTATCGGGCTGTCTTGCAGGCCTGGTATAAACCATCAGTAAGAGCTGGTAAAGCCAGGGAGGCAGGGCCCTCCTCGCCCAGACATCTAAGCCAGCGATTCCACGTCTCACAGGGTGTGAGCAGCTGACTAATCCCTGTGCTGGCATCAAACCCAGGGCCCTAGAGCCACATGGAACACTAAGGGTGGGATGTTGTACTTCACTGCCTGCCCCGCTCCAGCCCCGCTCCCTCCAAGCCCGGCCACCCCTCACCTGGCTCTCGTAGGGCAGGAAGGCCACATTGATCTCCTTGAGGGTTTTGATGGCCTTGGTGATCCGTGACTTGCTCAGCTCGTTGAACAGAGGCTCAGGACAGGCTGCAAGGCAAAGGCAGTGGGTGGGAGTGACAGGCACAGGGCTCAAGACCCCCAGCACAGCTCCAGCCCCACAGACAGGGCCAGGACAGGCACAGCAGGGCAGTAGTGCTGCACACCTGTGGGGAACCTGGGCAAGCCAGCAGGGCCACACAGGAGTCAACGATGAGTCCAGCCGCCCCGAACCAGAGTCACGCCGGGTTCTTGCCTTCTGCAGCATCAGCAGCGAGGGGGGGCCACAATCTCTCTTATGCAGCCCCGTTTCACTCCATGCGCTCAGCCCTCCCACAGGGGGAAGTGACTAGAGTGTACAACTCCAGATGATGCACAAGGAGGAACGGGGACTTGGGCTTCCCCTGCCGCTGTAATGGGGAGAAGCCGATGTGACCCTCACACACTGGGTATTCTGGTGGTGTCCCGTTCCCCCACCCCAGTTGGGACTGATGGAGCAATACGTGCTGGGAATGGTAGCCAGAGGCCGCCTCTCTAGGCGCACGTCGCATGTGTCTGAGAGTCATGCTGGCTGGAGGCAGGTCCGTTGGGTCATTTTGTCTGGCCTGCTGGGGCTGCATCTCCCTGCAGGAGGGCAGAGCGTAATCGGGGTGCTGCGCACTGGCCTCTCAGCAGAGAGAGCCCCCTCGCTACCCCCCAGGGCCCAGTGTGCCACTGGCCAGGCTCCCAGCTGGGGGATTCCCCGCACCCCGATACTCACTGTCCATGAAGAAGACGTGAGCCGCCTTGTAGGTGAAGGTGGGGGTGCCCCGGAAGTCATTGATCAGAGCCTGCACCGACTGCAAAGTGGGGAGAGGGGGGGTTGTCAGCACCAGCCGAGGCCCCTCCCTGCAGCCCGAAGGGCCCAGCCCACGCCCAGCCCCTGGGGACTCAGAGCCCAGCATGATGCCATCGGGAGGTGGGCTGGTTTTCACCCACCTGGCTCTGGGCTCCCTCCCCGACTGGAGCAAGTGCCCATGTCCAGGACATCCTCAGGGCCCAGTCACGTCTCTCACTGGCACACAAGTGTCTGTGCCTGGCCACAGATGGGGCCTGGCCTTGGCCTTGAAGCTGTACTAAGTGGGCTCTGAGCAGCGTCCAGGGAACAGCCGTCCCAGGCAGCCGCCATCAGGGTCCACTCCCTCACCGGGCGCCAGCTATCCAGGCAGGGTGTTCGGAAGCTGTTCAGACTCCATGACAGGCCATTGTGACAGAATCATAGAATATCAGGGTAGGAAGGGACCTCAGGAGGTCATCTAGTCCAACCCCCTGCTCAAAGCAGGACCAATCCCCAACTAGATCATCCCCATCCCTTCCTTAGAGGTTTTTGTCAAGCCTGACCTTAAAAACCTCTAAGGAAGGAGATTCCACCACCTCCCTAGGTAACCCATTCCAGTGCTTCACCACCCTCCTAGTGAAATAGTGTTTCCTAATCTCCAACCTAAACCTCCCCCACTGCGACTTGAGACCATTACTCTCCTCCAAAGCCCAGCCACCCCTCACCTGGCTCTCGTAGGGCAGGAAGGCCATGTTGATCTCCTTGAGTGTTTTGATGGCCTTGGTGATCTGTGACTTCTCAGCTCCTTGAACAGAGGCTCAGGACAGGCTGCAAGGCAAAGGCAGTGGTGGGGGTGACAGGTACAGGGCTCAGGAGCCCCAGCACAGCGCCAGCCCCCACAGACAGGCCAGGACGGGCACAGCAGGGGCCGTAAGAGTGATTAGCTGCACACCTATGGGGAACTGGGCAAGCCAGCGGGGCACACAGGAGTCAACGATGAGTCCAGCCTCACCAAACCAGAGTCATGCTGGGTTCTCGCCTTCTGCAGCATCAGCAGCAGGAGGGGGGGGACAATCTCTCCAGGTAGCCCCTGTCTCACACCCTGCCCTCAGTCCCTCCCACAGGGGGAAGTGACCAGACTGTACAACTCCAATGATGCACAAGGAGGAACGGGGACTTGGGATCCCCACTGCCGCTGTAATGGGAGAAGAAGCAGACGTGACCTTGACACACTGGGTATTCTGGTGGTGTCCATCCCCCCACCCAGTTGGGACTGATGGGCCAATGCATGCTGGGAATGGTAGCCAGAGGCTGCTTTTCTGGGCGCACGCTGTGAGCCGTGTTGGCTGGAGGCAGGCCCATGGGGGAACAAGGAGGAAGGGATAGGTGGGGTCATTTTTGATCTGGTCTGCTGGGGCACTGGCCTGCTGGCAGACAGAGACACCCCGGTTCCCCTTCAGTGTGTCGCTGGCCAGGCTCCCAGCTGGGGGATCCGCTGCCCCCCTGATCCTCACAGCTGATGAAGAAGACGTGAGCTGCCTTGTAGTTGAAGGTGGGGGTGCCCTGGAAGTCACTGATCAGAGCCTGCACCGACTGCAAAGGGGGGAGGGGAGTTGTCAGCACCAGCCGAGCCCCCTCCCTGCTGCCCGAAGGGACCAGCCCATGCCCAGCCCCTGGGGACTCAGGGCCAGCATGATGCCATCAGGAGGTGGGCTGGTTTTCACCCCCGTCTCTGGGCTCCCTCCCCACCTGGAGCAGGGCATGTGCCATGTGCCCGGACAGTCTCAAGAAGATTTTGGGAGACCAGGAGTTTATCAGGTACTCAGAATCCTGATTGGTGGCAGCGATATCAGATCCAAGCTGGTAATAAGCTTGGGGGAGTTTCATGCTAGCTTCTCAGTTTATGAACGCTAAGGTTCAAATCTGAGTAGGAAGCTACGACACCCCCTCTGCGGGCAGCCCACGCGGGCACGGGGCTTCACCCTGCTCCCCTTTGCTCTACGAGAGCCCCCTGCCCCTGGCCTCCCTCCACTCGCCTCTGGGCTGCAAACGCAAGATCCTCCTCCCCCGCAGCCCCTGCTACCTGAGCCTCTGCCTCAGCGATTCTCCTTCGCTTTGAGTCTCAGCTGAGGTTAGGGTGACCAGATGTCCCGATTTTATAGGGATAGTCCTGATATTTGGGTTTTCTTCTTCTATAGGCTCTTATTACCCCGCAACACCTGTCTCTATTTTTCACACTTGCTATCTGGTCAGCCTAGCTGAGGATGCCTCTCTCTGCCAGTTGCACTTTCCCATCCAACCCCCAGGGGACTGCACTGTGGAGAGGTCTGGGGGACAGTCTGTGCCTCATATGGCAAAGAACACGAAGCCCAGCTCCAGGGAAGCAGCCTCTTGGGGAGCCCCTACTGGCCCCATTCCCATCCTGACACTGTGCTGCACATCCCCCCGTACAACGCCACCTCCAGGCAGCACTAGGAGCTGCCCCAGGGTCTCTCCTGCTCCCCATCTAGCTGCCCCAGGCCCAAGCTCCTACCTTCTCCACAGGGCTGAGCAGATAGATGGCCTCCAGGCTGGGGATTGGCTCCCGGCGCTTATTTATATCTTCCACGACTAGGAGAGAGCAGACACTAGGTGTGGGTCAGTGTGTCCTAGCCACCTGCCCCAGCTGCTCTTCACCAGGATGGGAGGGAGGGAAAGCCAAGGAGCACAGGGATGTTTGCTGGTAGCGCTGCTCCCTGCTGCTCTGGCTCTTCCCCAGGGCCCCTGCCCCTGCTTAGCCCCACCCTGCCCCCACTCCTGAGCTCTGCAACAGGGCAGGGCCTGCGCTCACCAGTGGGGGGAAGTGCAGAGACCTGGCCCAGCTGCGCTGCCGGGGAGCGCTGGGGTGTGGTTCCCCGCCCCAGAGGCACCACCCACCATGGAAGCCTGGGGCACCCTCCAAGAACCCTCCCCCCGCAGAGGCCTCAGGCACCACGCCCCCCAGCCCCCGGGACGGCCCTGGTACCTGCCACCCTGCCCTACCTCCAGCCAGCCCCGCACCCCACTGCCCTGCCCACAGCCAGCCCCGCACCCCCCTGCTCTGCCTCCAGCCGGCCCCACACACCCCTGCCCTGCCCACAGCCAGCCCCGCACCCCTTGTCTCCAGCCAGCTCCTGCCGCACCCCCCTGCCCTGCCTGCAGCCAGCCCCACACCCTGTCTC
>NC_133794.1:170404-173708 GCF_003597395.2 Chelonoidis abingdonii | reverse complement strand
TTCATTAAATATGTAGACTAAATAATGAAATTAATAAACTTTCAAGCCGAACTTGTATTAATTCTAATGAACACTGCCATATTATGCAATATGCATTTTTGAACGTTTAGGGGGGGGGGGGGAGGTGAGGGATGCAAGGTGGAGGTTTTGCTTAGGGCACAAAGTATCCTTACATCAGCCCTGGCTGGGTGGGTCCACAGGCTACAATGCAGCAATTGCTTTGATGTGAGGCCGTGGGCTGCGATGGTGCCACAGCACGGAGCAGAGAGGCAACATCCCTCTATACTGTGCTGGGGGCATCCCGCTAGAGTCCTGGCTCAGCCCTGTGCCCCTCAACCCAGGGCTCCTCCACCCTGGAGCAGGGAGCCAGCATTCCCCCTCCCCAGCCAGGACCCTGCCTGCAGTGTGGGGGAGGAGCAGCGAGGAGTTAACAGGAGTCTGAGAAAAGCCGTGAAGAGGCTCCAGGGGCTGGAAGCGCCAGGCTAAGGAAACTAGATCTGGCTGGGAAGGTACCAAGAACAAGGAGGGCGTCTAGAGGGCTGCAAGGCAGGAAAACTAGAAGCAAAGGTGAACGTAGACAAGTCAACTCCCCAACTGTGAGGTGTATCTGAGGGGGAGGGGAGCCCTGGTGGGTGGGGGGCAGAGTCCTAGGAGCAGACGGGAGGGAGGGATGCCATCCAAGGCCACTCACTCGTGATGCCTTCGGCCAGGATGTTGGACATCTTGCAGCACGATGAGAGGATGCGCATGCTGGGGTGGTCCATGATCAGCACCTGGGGTAGCGAGAGGGGAGCTAGTCACTGCCCTGAACCCAGCCGCCCACCATCATCATCCACGGCACAGCCAAGGGAGCAGAGCGACTGCTAACGGCAGAGCCGACGGCTCCCGGCCCAGCCCTTCCACAGCAGAGCGGCAGGGCTGTTACCAAGCCTGCACTTGGCTGAGCTGACTGTGCTAAGAACTGTGTGAGGAGCTACAGGGAGAGTGGCTCCGAGCAGAGTGGCTGGTACGAGATGTAAGAGACGGAGACAAACCTGGAACACCCGGCCATTCGGAATGGTTCTACCCTCCTAGACTGGAGATCAGCCTCTTCGCCCAGGTGACAGGGTGAGTGGAAGAGGCAGGGACAGAACCCAGGAGTCCTAGCTCCCAGTCCCCTGCTCTGATCCACCAGATACCCGCTCCCCAGCCCTCAGACAGAACCAGGAGCAGGGCACGGAGAAATGGAACAAGGGGAGTCTCTGTGTTCCCCTGGGAAAGCCCTCTAGGCCATTGGCCCAACATCTCCACCACCCTCCTGCTGTGCCAAATGAACCCATTGCTCTGTGCAGCCCAGCATCCCGCTGCACCAGATCTGGCCACTGGGAAAGCTAGTCCCTCGTGCTCCCTCTGCCGCACCGGCCTAGCCCACTGCTCCACACACCCCAGCCCAGTCCACGCCGGGGGCTCAATAACCTGCCTGCCCAATGGTGCATACTGCCCCCATGCTTGGCGCTCTCCTCCTCCCACCCAGGCTGGCTCACTGGGCCCAGTGGTCTGATCCGGTGTGTGTGTGTGGGGGTGTATATGGGGCTAGCTGGGTCTGATCCAGCACAGCGGGAAGGCAGACATAGCCAAGCCTAGATAGGGATGGAAGATGGGCTAGATAGAGCAGGGAACTGATCCAGCCTGGAAAACCTCCGGTTCCTAATGAATCCCAAGAGGGTGGAGGGGCAGGAGCACGATATAGGGATACAGCATATCCCCAGGGGGACACCAGGTCAGCAGGCCCAGCCTGCTTACCTTCCATTCTCCTTCCTTCTTCACGCTGCGAATGACGCCGCTGAGGATCTCTGAGAGGGAAAGAGACAGGGATTAGTGGTGGGGCTCGGACAGGACGGCTGTGCCCTGAGCCAGGACCCACTGGCTGGTGGAAGGACCCCTCGGGGAAGTGGCTCAGAGGCTGCTTTCAGGCCAGCTAGCGATGTGCTCCTAGCAGAGGCCCCAGTCAGCGATTGTGGTGGGCTGGCAGGCTAGATGGGCCACAGGTCTGATCCCTCTTCCTTTCTGCCAGGCTGGATATGAGCGCAGCTGAACTAAGGATCTGGCCCCGTGCAGCAAGAGAACCAATTCTGTCCAGCACCTCTTGACTGGAGGGGATCCAGGGACCCTCTACTGTGTGTGGGGGACGACAACATGACAAAGACTTTGACTCCTGAGTCCTGCACATAGAACCCCTCCAAGGCATGTCCCGCTCAGGGAACTGCCGACCTGTCTCCTGGGCACCTTACATAGCCAAGATAAGCAATTAGATAGTCAGCTCTTCGGGCCAAGTACCATCTTTTTGTTGTACCCAGCACAATGGTACCCTGATCCATGACTGGTACTTCTGGGTGCTATCATAATACACCTAATAAATAATGTACAGCACCCAGCACAATGGGGTCCTGGCCCATGACTGGTGCTCCTGTGCACTATTCTAATACAGCCGTTTGTTTTGCCCCTATGAAGCACCGGATTCTGGCTGGTCCCGTAGGGCACGGTTCAGGGCGAGTAATGGTCGGCTGAAAGAAGTGTCACCTGCAGCCCCTAAGGCCGTTCTTTTTGGCAAAACCCCCTTCCTAAATTCTAATCCGATGTCAAAGCCAAGCTAGACTACTTTCCAAAGCAGCTGGGGCCATCGCATTGACCAGACCCCAGGCAGGCTGAACTGCATTCACCAGCTGGTTCCATCCTTTACTTGGGGTTGTGAGTCTCTCCGCACCTGAATCAGGTGAAGCAAGAAATGCAGACCTGGCTGCAGAATCAGGAGCTGTAACTCCCTGCCTGGGCCTGCTGGAGGACAACATGAGGGACGCCAGACAGACAGACAGGGCTGCTCCAGGAGAATCTGGGGCGGCTCCCAGCCTGTGCCAGTTTCGCTAGGCACCTGCTAACACAAACCTGTTCCCACCCCTCTTCTTGCCAGGGCATGGGGCGGGGCCTTCTCATCACATGATCTACAAGGGGCGGTGCTATCTGAGTTGCTCTGCTTCCAACCACAGGTAGAGCATCCCCAAGGCCTGAGACTCTAGAAAAGCGCTGGTCTCCTCTGCTCCAGCTCACAGCGAGCAGCATCTCCAGGCCCAGCTGGGGCCCCCTGGGAGTTCAAAAGCCAAGTCAAAGACACTCTTGTGTCTCTCTAATTGTGATGAACTGGGACTGTTCTTAATGTTTGCTCTGAATACTGCGTTGGTGCCTCAGTGTCCCCATGGCAGTTCTTAAGTATCTAGGTAGTGGGATAAGGGTGTGTGATTGCTACAGAGCGAAGGGCCAGTGCACCTAA
>NC_133794.1:140875-164957 GCF_003597395.2 Chelonoidis abingdonii | reverse complement strand
TCCAAATATTGGTGGAGCACAGCCCCCAGCCTTGAATATTCCTGGTGCTTGAGCACCTCGAGCCCAGCCCCTGCAGGTGAGTTCCTTCCCCCACCCCTTCCCAGAGACTTCCCAGCAGCCTTTCCCCTCCCTCAGACTGTGCTGCATTCGGCTCTCTCTAGGACCCAGCAGCCCTGCTCTTACATTCTCCACTGCTTCCTGTCTGTCCAGGCTCCCGGCAGAGTGGTGCCCCCAGACCTTTTGGTGCCCAAGGCGGCTGCCTGTTCTGCCTATGGCTAAGGATGGCCCTGTCCCTGCAGCTGCTGCCACCTGGATCAGCCCCCTGCATCTCGTCACTCTCCTCCTGCTTGTTGTTCTTAACTTTCCTGCTGCTATTTTATCTTTGTAGCCATTTAGCTCTGTACAGGAAAGATCCCACCCTACTAGTTAGACCCTTCAGCAGCTCCCTTATAATCCTATCTAGGACCCCAAGTCATGGCCCAGGGCCCCTCTGTGCTTGGCGCTGTACATTATTTGCTAGGGGTGTCATGGTACAGCCTAGGAGTCCCAATCAGACCAGGCCCCCTTGCGCCAGGCACTGTACAAATACAGAATACAAAGACCACTCCAGCACCAAAGAGCTTCCATGTACAAGCCAAGTGGAGGTTCTGCAGCCACCAGGCTCATTTCCCAGAGGGTCCCAGCGCCGGGAGCACCTTCTTCCTGCAGGATCATGTGCACAGCACACAATGGAGAACAGCAGAGCAGCCAGTGCTGGGTTCGAGGCAGATGAGACGTCTCTGGAACAGGAGCTCAGGCTGCCTTTCTGGGGCCGTAGAGGGTTTGAGCAAGAGGGACTTACAATGGCCTAGTTTCAGCAAAGGGCATGTTGGTTCTGCAGGCAGCCGCCCATCAGAGAAGGCTGGCCCTGTGGTGAGTGACAAGAGCTCGGGACGTGGGAGACCCAGGTTCCATTTCTAGTCTGCCATCGGTCTCTGTGCAATGGGTATAAAAGCCTGGCCATGCCTCAGCACACAACCACTGCAGTAACAGGGGCTGTAAAAGTCCCTATGATGAGCTGGCAGGGTGCTGTGCAGACACAGATCGGAGCCAATCCCTGCCCTGACAGGCTCACAGCGTAGAGACGTGAAGGGAGGAGATTCAACATACAGGCAAATCACATCGGGAGTGCCGGAGGAGAGTGGCGCAGAGAACAGGTTTATAGCTCTACGGTAATTAACACTGCACCCTCGCTTGGACTGGGCTACGACCCTGACTGGACAGGGTGCCAGGACAGTGACCATGTGCTCCTCAAGGGATTTTCAAAGGCTAGCTGTGCCTCACAACTGAAGCGCTCAGCTGCCCAGTGAGACGGGTGATCCCATTTTCAAGGCAGGTAGATCGAGGCACAGAGTGGTAACAGCTGAGTACCGCATTAGCTAATATTGGTGTTACCTGCAGTCCCTAAGGCTGCTGGTTGAGGAGTAGCCAGTATGGCAGTGACAGAGCCTGGGATATGACCCAGGAGTCCTGACTACCAGCCCTCACCCCTGCCCTAACCACATGCATTTCATCAGGCCTCCTCTCTGTGTCTGCAGTTGTTCACGCCCCCACCCTCCCTCAAGTACATATACCACCCCCCACTCTGAAGGCAGAGCAGAGAGCAGCAGCTGCACAGAAATAAGAACAGCAATGTGAAAAAATATTCATCAACATCACCTTTCACAGCAGATTTAGCACCCCAACGCCACTCTTACTTCTGCACTGCTGCTGCCATCCTGGGGCTGACAGCTGGAGCCCCATCACCTCCCTAGAGAGGGACTGAGACAGGGGGACAGAAAGCCCGAGCCTGGGTGGGTGGCTGGCCCCTTTGGTCCTGCCTCCCGAGAGTGCAGAGCCCTTGTGCATGAGCCCCTGCCACCAGGGGCCGACAGCCAGTGCTCTTGAAAAGCACACAGCTCACACCTCCCATGACACATTCCTGTGCCTCCGTTGGGAGACCTGCCCCATAGTTTGAGAATTGCTGCACTAGAGAATGCTTCTCTCCCACAGTCTTGATTCCCAGCTCCCCTCCCAGAGGCAAAGGTAGAACCCGGGAGTCCTGACTCCTACACCACACTGCCCCCAAACTCTGACAAGCTGCTAAACTTTCCCTGCAGCCAAACCAAAAGCTCTCCAGGCGACGCAGTCAAGTGCCACTTAGAACAAGCATCTTTAGCCAGTGCCATTGAACAAATCCTTCCAAATCCGGACCTAAAACCGAATTAACTCAATTGCTGGGAATGAAACCAAATAATCCACCTTCTTCCTTCCCTGCCCGCAGCTAATCTAGATTTGTGATGTTAAAAATGCAACAACTGGCAGTGAAAAGAAGAGAGACCGGTGGGATTGAGTGTAAGGCCAGATGGGACCATCAAATCATCCAGGCCGACGTCCTGTTCGACAGGCCAGAGAATGTCTCCCTGCACTTAGCCAATTACCTACGTTTGGCTAAAGCCTCTTTCGCAAAGGCTGGCTCTGAAACCCTCAGAGATGGTGAATCCATCCCTCACTGGGGGGCATCAATCACCCTCCCACTGCAAAATCGGTGCCTTATTTCCAATCTGATCTGGTCTGGCTTTAACTTCCAGCCAGTGGTTCTTGCTCTGCCTTCCCCGCTACACTGAAAAGCTCGTTAGCACCCAGTATTGTTCTCCCCGGAAAGGACTCAGACACTGAAATCAAGTCTCTTCTCCTCCCTAAGGCGCTAAGGAGACTGAGCTCCAGGCCTCTCCCCGACTGGCCTTTGCTCCAGCTCTTGGATCAGTTCTGTGGCTCCTCCCTGCACCGTCTCCAAGCTGCCCACGGTCTTTTTAAAATGTGCACCCCAGAGCTGGATGCAGCGTGCCAGTCTCGCTCTCTGATGTCATATACCGGGGTAAAATCCACCTCCTTGCTCCTCAGCGGGACTGCTCCACAGGTGGGGCTGGCTGTACAGATCACAGCCTTTCACTTGTGCAGGACAGGTTCATCAGGCCAGGTCTACACTACAGCCTTATACTGGGATAACTGCGTCCCTCAAGAGTGTGAAAAATCCCCACATCTTGCCCCCCCCCCAGTGACGCAGCTAGACCGACCTAGCCCCTGGTGTAGACAGTGCTATGTCGACGGGAGTATAGCTACCGTCTCTCACGGATGTGGCTTAACCACGCTGACAGAAGCGTCTTCACTATAGTGGTATCGTGGCACAGCTGCCCTGGGGTGGAATGTGCAGAGAAGCCCATAGATGCTGGGGCTTTAAAGAATTCCTGAATCAACGTAAACACCACAGTCAGCTCGGCCTCCAACACACGTGCCCATGCTAGTGTGGGTAGCGAGAAAGCCTCCAAAACTCAGTGTGATCAGTTTGAAAGGCTACGGACACAGTGCTGGGGGTGTGCGAAAGGCCAGGCACTGGAGAACAGGCAGCCCAGGCTAAGCAACCAGCAGCAGCATGTGCAAATCACGTCCCTGGAAGAACGGAGCCAACTAGTGACATTGGAGCAGCAGGGTGGGGGAAGGGCAGCTCAGAAAGCAGGAGGCACCTCTGCCAACATTCAGGGGACAAAATCAAGTGAGGGTAATTCCACTGGACTCTTGGCGCATCTAATGCCATGGCATGGAGGTTGCTCTGAGTGGGGCAGGATCAACGTGGCAGTAAGAGCTTGGTGCCCCCCACACCTACACTGCGCTTCTCCAGTTGCTGCCACGCGGGGGAGATCTTCCAGCCCAAGTGCTTCAAATGGCCTGCAGTAAGTGTCCATCCACAACATGGCGCATTGCCAAAGAAGCTGAAACATCTGGAGCTCTGGCCACGTGGCCCAGGGCCCACAGTCCAAGTCATCACAGAGCAGCCAGAAGCTACAGTGAGGGCCCTATTGCAGGGTCCCAACCCTGGGAGATCATGCTGCAGACAGAGATCCTGCAGGACATCAGAGGCGAAGGAGCCCCAGAGGAGGAGCCTGGCTCCCCCCACGACTGGAGGTGGGGGGCAGGGGGAAGACAAGGAGCCCTGGCCTTGGCTTGCCATAGCTAAACCACTCTGCAAGCTCCCCAACTGGGGCCTTACTGCTTGAGCTGCAACACGGAGGTCAATCCACTGCAGAAGGAGCCGCCCCAATGAAGGAAGGTGTCAGGAAATAGGTACGGATGGAGTAATACGGCCAAGGGCTACGTAAGTGTTAACAGAGTGAGCCTCAGACCCTTCGGTGGTGAGCATTATCCCCATTGTAGAGTGAGGAAACTGAGGCCTGGGGAGCAGAAGTCCTTTCCCCAAGGTTAGACAGTGAGTCCATGGCAAAGTTGGGAATAGGACCCAATAGCCCCGAGATCCTGACCTGTGCTCTCACTCTCACTCCTGGTAGCGGGTGTGCGTGAGCGCACTGCCCAACACACTATGTTTCCTTGTAACTCAAGCCATGTCTCTCCCTACCCCACCTCTAGCCCATCAAGACTTGGCTGCTCGGCCTTAATGAGGCTCCAAGGGCTATTCTGCACCAGGACGCACTGGCCTTCCTGCTGCTTTCCTGCAGTTCCTTTACACCTGCGGCAAACAGGCGCCCCATTCACCGGGGCACGTGGGGCTCTAGTGCAAAGTAAGGGGCTGGCAGCACAGTCTGGTTTCAGACATGGCGAAGGCAGACAAGAAACTTGCTTTCTTCACACAATTCTGTTCAGGCATTTCGACCCTGAACTGCAGCTACGGTCCCCCATGCCAGCCCTGGGCTGCCCCCACCAGCTGTGCCACTGCCCCTCACTACTGACTGGAGCCCCTGCTACCCCAGTCCTGGGCTGCCGCCCCACTGCCAGCTCCGCGCTCCCCCCCCCCATTCCCAACTCTGCCAGTGCCCCTCACTCCTGTCCGTAGGCCCCGCTATCCCGCCCTGGGCTCCCCTCTCTCCCAGCTCCGCCAGTGCCCCTAACTTCTGACCTGCAGCCCCCTGCTATTCCTGTTCAGAGACCCCTTTTGAACCGGGACAGTATGGCCCACTCCAAGTATTCAAAAGTCAAGTGTCAGGCCCTCCTAATTGTGCGATTTATTGAGGAGAAGCTAAGAGAAGAGCTAAGGGTTATTAGCACCACCGGCCATCCTGAGCTGTGGGCTACTTTTGCTCTGTCCCAATTCTCAGGGCAACCATGGAACATCAGAATTGAATCCACTTTCCAAAGGTCTTTTAAGCCCCAGGTTTGTGGTCTGGATTTAGCCACAGGCCCTGTCCACTGCAGCCTGGGCTGGAGATTCAGCAGTGGATTGGACTTCTGAAGTAACGCAGCCCTCACAGTAGGTCAGTGTTGCCAGAAGACAAGGACTAACACATCGCAACGAACACCTCAGAGTCTAGCATGCACAAGGCAACGGAGGCCAAGCTGATCAAGGCTAAGCCCCCAGGGAGCAGCAGCCACCCCTGGCCTGGGCTTCCGGCCTGTCCCGCTTGAAGACATGAGCAGACTGGGTTTGCGCTCCTTAATATCCAAGCAGGCACACAGCAGAGGCAGCCTCAGCACTGGAGCCACCAGCGCTCGCAGGGCTGGCCTGGGGGCTGTGGCTATAGAACTGCATCCGTCCAGGGAACAAATGATCTTTGCAGCACAACCCATGTTTCTATTGGCAAGTCACTTCCTGCACAGCGGTGACTTGCGGCCAGGCAGAGCAGAGATAAAGGCAGCAGGGCAACTGCCTATGGCCATGGTTTCCAGAGTCGTGTGAAGCTAAGATCTAACAAGCTGCCCCCTGGCTCTGCAACCATGCCAGGCCTCTGGGGAAGGGCCCAGGGAGGGGGCAGATGGATCAGCCCTGTAAGCCCAGGCACGTCAGCCTCTTGCTGATCAGCAACTGGATGCTGTAGCACTGAGGTGGTGGGAGAAAGGTCACAGAACAGACCCAGACCAATGGCAGGGGGCAGCACCACTAGGCAGAGGAGAGGGGCCAGCAGTTGCATGCTCCATGGACAGGCTCCTGGATGCTACTGGAGTGTCCCAGAGCTGCAACCTCTCCCTGCCCTTCCCCCCCCCCCCCCCCCACACACACTCAGGATAGCAGGGGCCATGCTCAGTGCTCCTGTGGGATCCAGATGGACTTTCCAGAACCCTGATGCTACCTAGCAGGAGCCAGAGACCAATGGGGCCCATTCCCTTCCCTGTGTTTTCAGCTCAGCCTGAATCCCTCAGCACAAGAGTGGAGAGCAGTGCAGGGGGGTTCGCTCTGAGAATGTCTCACCCAGCCCCTGCGAAGGAGGTACAACCCATTTTTCCAGATAGGGAAACTGAGGCAGGAGATGGGTGAGGACTCACTGAGGTCACACAGCGATGCAGTGTAACCATTCTGGCTATACTCAGGCACCCACTGAGACCATTTGCTGCCCCCCCCCCCCAAACACACACCATGCTCCCCAAATCTCCAGGGAGCTCCCAAGAGATAGTGAGTTCCGTCTTCCCACTGACAGCACCAATAAGTATTAGCCTAGATTGAGTGATTGCTGGCCAGTCCTGCCCCTCCGAGCCAGCCAGGCCCCCACCACCTGCTAAAAGCAGATGTGCTGTCAGACCCTCTTCAGGATGGGCATGGCACTGGCACAATCCTCGTCACAGCCCGGAGGGGACACATGAAAACAGGGACTTAACCACGAGCTCTAGGTAATGACCACCCTGCCAGAAGTCGCCACCATGATGCAGAGTGCTCAGCTTCTAATTCCCTTTGACCCCCATGCTCGTGAGAGAAGCCCTTGAATACACACAATCATTTGCTATTCCCCACGTACCTGTCTATAGCCACTAAGATCCCAGAATGCACTCTCTGCATGGTTAAAATGCGGCCACCTCTGGGGAGAAGAGCAGCTGCCAGCTAGTTGCGCAGTATGGCAGTGCAGGAAGGAGAGATTTTGGGACAGCACACTGTTGCTGCTCTCTAGAGTGTCGCCCTGAGGCTGTCGGCTGAACGGGTTCATTCTCGGCGAGGCCCTGGAGCACCTGGCACTTATGGCATGCCAAGTGCTGGTGCCAAGGCCAGAACACACGTCATGCTGGGCAGATGCTGTGTACAGAAGAGTGAAGCTGCTAATGCATTAATGGCCTTGGCACAGGACTGGGCCAGGGGATTAGAAACCAGCCCCACTGCTCCTTCCAGTGGCCCCATCATCTGCCAGGAACACCCTGGCCCACCGGGCTTTGGCTCACCTAGGCCTGTGCCTGCTGCCGAGAATCTGGTGCCTCAGCCTTACCAAAGCATGTCCCCATCATCTAGTCTGCCCCCCCTGGATCTCTCGCTGACCACTCACAGCTGGAGCGGACGCCCCTGGGCTGTGACACCTGGAGGGAGGCTGAGGGGTAGCCCAGATCCTCTGGCTGGACTCAGGGCCAACCTGCCCTTCCCCATACGACGGAGCCGACACAGTGAATCCACTTTCTACAGCCTCGATCAGTTGCAGTGGAAGGTCATGGAGTGCCAGCCTTGGAGGCTGCTATCCACTAAGCAGGTGTAGCATAGCCAATGCCCTCAGCCCACCCAGCTGCGGTGCCTCCACCCTCCCTTCGAGGGGCATTCAGGTCAAGAGCGGACCGGATCCCAACTGGGCTGCTAACCAGAGACTGTTCCCAATGTAGGTGCCTGTCTGAGAGCCATTGAACTGCACCCGCTAATGCATTCCCCCAGGCCAGTCAAGACCCATGGGCAGGGAAAGCTCCCAGGAACTGCCACCCCTGCCTGGGTTCAGACTCCTCTCCACAGCTCTCTGCCTCCCGTCCCACTGCCCTGGGCCAGCCGGGCCTCCAGCCCACAGAGAACAGCATGACCAGGAGGGGCACAAAGCTTAAAAGCACTTAGTGACCACAGAGCCTAAGTCATTGAGGAGCCTCCACCCATGGGATTTAGGTTCCTAAATCACTTGTGGCATTTTGAAGATTTGTAACCAACATCCTGATTCGCAATCAGGAACGTCACAGTTATGGACACAGAGTTTCTCGCCACCGACAGCATCTCCTGGTTTAGATCTTAACACCCTGTCCATTCTGCGTGGACACCGAAAGTCCCAAAGTACCATACGCCCCGCCTCCATTTTGCCCCTCCCCCAATGCCCCACCTCTTCCCACCCTACCCTTCCCCAAGGCCCCTGCCCTCCCTCCAGCCTCTTCCCCAGCCACCAAATAGCTGATTGGCAGTGCTACTGAGCAGCTGTGGCTGGTGGGTGCTGAGCTCCCACTGTATTTTTTTGCATGGGTGCCCTGGAGCACCCACGGTATGGGTGCCTATGCAGGAGTACCGGTAGCAAGCTCCCCTCCTTGCACTGCACTGGCTGTTGCTCTCCACCCCAGAGGTGGCTGCATTTCAGCGAGGCTGGGATGCATGGAGTCCGTGACGCACCGTGGCACCCTGGGAGATGGCAGGTGCTGCGGACAGGCACGATTCACCGAACAATGACCATAACCCTGCCATCCCCTAGCAGAGCGCCATGCGGCACGCTGCCATGAGCCAGCACTGGAACACCAAGCAGCTGAGAGCGGCACGTCCAGCCCAGGGGGTTCCCATGGCATGTGGAGAGACTCGTATTGCTAACTCATTCGCCCAGAGCTGGGGGGAACCATGCTTCCGGTGCCCTGGGCACAAGTGTAGTGTCAACAAGCCAAAGTGCCGCTGCTTCTGGAGAACAGGTGGCTCTCAGAGCTGCCTGGATCCACTGCTGGGTGGCACTGAGTGAGCTGGGTGGCTCCGGGGCTCAGGGGGGCTGTCGTGGGCACTAGCGCTGGCGAAAGGGGCTCTGCAGACAGTGCTGAGACTGAGGTCTCCATGTCCCTGCAGCACAGATATGGCATGGACAGCGACAAGGGAACATGTGTAGGCACATGCACACAGCGCCCTGCTGTGGCCCAGCCTGGACTTGGCAGGGGAGCGGAGTTTGCTTTCATGGCCCCACTCACTCATGGCCTCTCTGCTGAGAACGCCAGCATAGCAACCAGCTGTGGGGTTAATCGAGTTGAGGTCCAGGGCTCGGTCCTTCTCTCCAAGGCGCTCCACAGCCTCAGCCCAGGATGCCTAACAGAGAGGGATCATGGTCGACAGCTCTGCTTGTCAGGCCCCAGGGCACTTTCTGCCCTGAGGGTGAAGCTGTGCAAGAGACAGGGCTTCCCTACGGGCCAGTCCCAGACAGTGGAGCTATCCGGCACATGAGCTAAAGACCATCCCAAACCTCCCCATTTCCTGCTCCAAGTGTCAGGTGCCCTCCTCCAACTGGCTTTCTCTGATATAAATACAGAGCAATGTGGACAGTTAAACAACAAAGCAAACCCCTCCACAGCACACACAATTTGCCCCAGAAGGAGAGGATGAAAGAATGAACCTCATGAGACAGAGGTTAGTCATGGAGCTTAGTGAACAACTGGGAGGCGCTGAAATACTGCAGGGATGAGAACAGAACATGCCACGTGACCCCCTCTCCACTGTGGGGGGGTCTGAGCCCCAGCAAACTCATCTCCTAGCAGATGGAACAACAGGCTCTGCACAGCCCAGCTCACAGAATGCTCTGGGGTGACGGGAAAATGCTAAGACGACAAAGCAGCAGGAGGAAATAGCCAATCAGGAAGAGGAACAAGGTTCACAAGGTTCAGATCCAGAACTTCCCACTCAGATCCAGCAGGCCGCAAAGCAGCCCCCAGAGGGATGAGCACCAGCCTGGGAGTCCGGACTCCTGGATTCTGTTCCAGTCCCAGCTCTCTCTCAGGTGTCTACATGGCCCCCATCGCTCTGGGATCAAACACACGGGCTGTTGCTGCCCAAGGCCAAGATGGAAATGGGACCTACATGTCGGTTATGGGACCAAGCCCTGCACATGTGCCTAGGGAGCAACCATGTGCTGGCCCCATGACACCTGCCAGGGACTCTTCTGTTATCCTGTGGCCTTTACAAACAACGACATGCGTCAGGTGGGGGGGAGCGAAGCAGCATCACGCAGCTCATGACGAGGGAATCCTCGTTATTATATCTGACTCAGGTCGTTCTGCACGGGAACCCCTCTGCCCTCACAGCATGGGCAGGATCAGCTAGAGTGTCTCCTACCAGGCAGCTATTACTAGTTTTACGGTAGCCCCCAAGGCCCCACTTCAATTGGAGGGTCCAGCTGCACTATACCTACACACAATGAGACAGTGCCGCCCCAAAGAGTTCACAGTCCCAACAGCCAAAGGGCAGGAGAGGAAACTAAGGTGCCAAGCAAGGAAGGGACTTGCCCAGGATCACAGGGCAGGGTCACAGGGCAGGTTGGTGGCAAAGTCAGAAATAGAACCCAGATGCTCTGAGCACCACTTGGCTGGAACACAGGATGGACCCAGCAATTAATGCAGGCAGAGTTATCAAAGGACAGCGTCTCCTCGTGCTAGCACAGGTTGGCTCCAGTGAGCAGCTCTAATGGAAGGAACAACTTGTCCCTGTCCTGGTCAGGGGCTCGAGTTCGAATTGCACTTTCATCATCTCTAAAGCAGCCACCTTCGTCCCTTCATGGGGCCTTCTGGGAAATCAACCGAGCAGTATGTGCAAGGGGGTCCCCCGCGCCGAGCGAGCAGGCAGGCGATGCGCCCACATCAATAATGGCGGAAAAACAACAGCCTGCTGCTCGAACTCCAGAGCACCGTTCTCTCAGCTCCCGCCTTAAACACTAGGCTGGTCAGGCTCTGCGAGAAGGGAAGCCAAGGCTTGGGTCCCTTGGCAGCACTCAGGACAGCAGCTGTCCTCTGATCTCAGTAGCTTTGCTCCACTCCCGAAGGCGAGTTAAAGGAGCACAGGCAGCTGGCTCGGCATGCAGCTGGCACATCATTTCTAAATCCAAGAGCTGTTTACAGCACTTGACTGGGACTTGGGAGATACAGGTTCTAGTCCCAGCTCTTCTGTTGGCCTGGTGGATGACCTTGTGCATCCCCTCTCTGTGCCTCAGTTTCCCCCATTTGTAAAATAGGGATAATGATACTGGTCTCTATTATCACAGCCAGGGCCTGATCAATGCCTAAGGCAGAGCCTGAAACCCCTGTTTCTCCAGCAGGGGAGGGGACACTTTTCCTAGAAAACCTGGGACCTGAGCCATGAATTTCTGTAGCCTTGCAGGTGGTGCTCTCACAGTGATAAAGATGTCCCATCCCAAACACTGATCCTGAGGCAGTGCCATCCTCCTGAGTCTGCAGAGACAGCTCTTAACACCTCCACAGCTGCTCAGGGCTTTGCTACACTGCAGGTGGATTCCAGTTTCACCACTGCTATTAGGCAGCCTGTGGGAATCAGGGAGATCATCACAGACCTGGTCAGTTTCACACCCTTGCACTCAGGGCTGTTTCCAGGGGAGGACAGATGCAGCAGAGCCCTATGAACATTCCCTCTGCCTCCCAGCAGTTGTGGAGCAGGAGACTGGATCCTCAAACGTATCAGCCGCTGATCTGCCAGGCTTCCACATAAATCCTAGCATCTTCCCTCTTCCAGGCCAGCAGTGGGGCTGGGCTTCCCTCTAGCGCACTGTCTCTGGGCCTCACCCTCCCACTAATGATGCTATCCAGGGTTCCTATCAAAGCAGGGCCAGGGGAACGGGAGTTAACAAAGGTACCCATCCGAAACACTAGGCAGCTTGGCAGAGTGAAACCCAGAACTGTCCCTTGTTTCTCCCCCTCTCACTAGCAGCTCAGAATGTTGTGCACAAGGGGCTGGTAGGCACTGCAATCCCCTCCCCCCTGCATCCGCCTGCGCCACAACAGGTATAATTGAATAATATCCACCTCCAGTAACTAGCCCAATCTAATAGCTCTCTTCCGGCTGCTGGAGCGCAGCTGCCTTTGTCCTTTGAGCAGGCCCTTCTCAACTCTCATTCTGACTGCAAGGTACATAATGATCTCCCCAGCTTTGTCCTGGGGAGCGAGCTGGTGAACAGCCATCAGCATCAGGCCTTAGTGATACCACAGGCCAGCTCCACCTCACGCGCCTTTCTTCTGTTCAGGCTCTTATCCCACCCTCATCACCACAGCACCTGCATGGGCTGTGACTAACAACTGTCACGTGCGGTTCATTCTCTCCCTCCCTCCCCAGGGGAGAACGAGGTGTACCAAGGAGGGGTTTGTTTTGGTAGGGTTCTGCTCTGTGTTTATATCGGAGAAGACCAATCGGAGGATGGTGCCTGGCACTTGGAGCACAAGGCAGGGAGGTTTGGGATAGTCCCTAGTTCATGTGGCAGGCAGTTCTCCAGTCTGGGACCAGCCCCTAAGGAAATTCCATCAGTGTAATTTGGTTAGCTCTCCTCTGGCAGTTTGCCAACAGCCCCCTTGCACCTGGGTCCCAGAAAACTGCCTGTGGCATTCCCAGAGCGCCCACACCAAGACTAGCTGCAGACAGAAAGAACGAACTTGCTCTCTCTTGCTCTGCAATGTGCTGTCTCTGCACACACAGCACTGGACTCCTGCCAATGCATCACGCTGGTAGCATGTCATCACCATCATGTTCCTATTATGCCTCTGGCATTTAGGGCAGTGACCAAGCTCCTTCACACTCCTGTCTGTTTCTGGCAAGTCTTTCAGTGGTTCCCCAGCTGTGCCCCAGATTTTTCAACTCAGTTTCCACAGCGCTTTGCCATGTTGTTTTCGGGTGGCCTCGTTTTCGCTTGCCTTCGGGTGTCCATCTGGTGATGGAATCAGTTTCCATCTGAAGCACATGATCGATCAATCTCCAACACCTCCTGGCAGTGATGGTGCTCAGATCCTCTTGGCTGCACTGTCACCAGATCTTGGTTTGAGATTGTTTTGAGACAAAAGATACAGAGGATTTTTCTGAGGCAGGTTGTATGGAATGAACACAGTTTGGACATGTCATACTTTCTCATTCCCCAGCATTTTTAGTAGGGGGGCGGATTAGATGACCTTCTGGGGTCCCTTCCAACTCTGATAGTCTATGATTTTGCACTATAAAGTAGTGTTGAAAGTACGCAGCTCTGATAAATCTTGAATTTGGTGTTGGTGTTGTATTTTGACGACTTCCAGAGTGTATTTAAGCTCCTGAAAGTGTTCCTGGTTTTATTGATTTTGTTCCATATGTTTTGGCTTGTTCCACCATCATGGCTGATGGTGCTGCCCAAGTATGTGAATGCTTCTATGACTGGTGAGAATATAATCCTCTATCCATACTGGTGATGGTGAGGCAATATTAAAGGTCAGGATATCTGTCCTATTGCGATTGATTTTCAGTCCAATTTGCTGGCTGAACGTGTTGAGTAGAGTTGTTTTTTCTTGTCTATAGTGTTGGGTATGTGATAGGAGAGTGACATCATCTGCGAAGTCCAGGTATTCAAGGGATGAAACGAGTGTCCCTTTAATGCCTCTTGGTATGTCTTCTGTTGTACATTGCACTACCTAGTCGATGGCAATGACACACCCCTGACATACTCCTGTTTTGACTTCAAAACTGAGGTCGCTGTGATCAACACTGCATGTGAAGTTGAAATAGAAGCTTTTGATGACAGAAAGGAATTCCATATGCCCACAGAATGCGCAATAGGCTGTGTGACATTGCACTCCATGTTTTATGGAAATATGCTTATGAACATGAATATGATGTAACTGGAACATGGTTTGTGCAAAAGGTCTCTTCTAAGGTATCATAAAGGTTATAACCTACTGAATAGATTGCTCCTATTTGTGTGCATATATCATTCTTGTTTCTGAAGCTAAAAATATGAAGTAAAACTCTGAGGTCCTATTGTAATATGCAAAGTGTGGGCCATTAATGGTGGTTTAGAATCTTGATGGCTCTCATTGACTAGGACAATTGATTGTAAATGGTTTATTTAAAAGCAAACCTTCCTGTGTACTCATGGACCAACTCAGGAAGAATGGAAACTAGGGGTCTTACAGTGACATGTGACCATGTCACATGCTACTGGAATCCATCTTAATCCTTGTACTTTTCCATTGATGAGGCGGGGCTGGGGACAAGCACAGACAAAAGATTCCTGGCTTGTGCCAAAGTTATAAAAAGGGGGTGGAGCAGGACAAAGGGGGTGCCAGTCATGAGAAAACCCCTGCTTACCACCTGAGATGTCTGCTGGATCTAACAAAGACTGTACCAGGGAAAGGACTGGGCCCAGATTAGGAAGGAGTCTAGTCTGGGAAAGAAGCTTATTGGAACATCTCTGAGGGTGAGATATGACCTGTATTCAGTTTCTTAATGTATTAAGCTTAGAGTTGTGTGTTCTGTTTTATTTTACTTTATGACTTACTTAGTTCTGGCTGTTATTATTGAAACCACTTAAATCCTACTTCTTATACTTAATAAAATCACTTTTGTTTATTAATAAACCCAGAGTAAGTGATTAATACTTGGGGGAGCAGATAGCTGTGCATCTCTATCAGTGTTACAGAGGGCGAACAATTTACAAATTTATCTTGTATACGCTTTATACAGAGTAAAGTGGCTTTATTTGGGGTTTGGATCTCACTGAAAGCTGAGTGTCTGGGTGCTGGAGACAGGTAACCTGCTGAGCTCTTTTTAGTTAAAATCTTCAGCTTTGGAGGCATGGCCCAGACCTGGGTCTGTAATGCAGCAGGCTAGTGTATCTGGCTCAACAAGGCAGGGTTCTGGACTCCCAAGCTGACGGCTCAAAAGTAATTTCAGCACATCAGGTGACAGTCCCAAAGGGATCTCTGTGACCGAACCCATCACAGGCTGGTCCTGGGAATGCTATCAAAAGTTTTTTTTTTAAAGTCTATGAAATTTATGTAGAGTTGCTGTTGCCATTCTAAGCACTGTTCTATTTTGTTTCATACAGTGAAGATCTGGTCTGTACACGCCCTTTCCAAAAACCAGCTTGCTCTTTTCTGAGAAGACGATCAACTGCCTCTGATATACACTGGACTATGATCTTATACAATACTTTGCTTGGCACAGATAAAAGTGTGATACCATGACAGTTATTATAAATCACTGAGAGTATGATGAGATAACTAGCTCTGTGGATATGGGGAAAGCGTTAGATGTGATATATCTTGACTTTAGCAAAGCTTTTTGTATGGTGGACAGAAAGCTGGCCAGACTGTCGGGCTCAACAGGTAGTGATCAATGGCTCAATGTCTAGTTGGCAGCCGGTATCAAGCGGTGTGCCCCAGGGGTCAGTCCTGGGGCCGGTTTTGTTCAACATCTTTATTAATTATCTGGATGATGGGATGAATTGCACCCTCAGCAAGTTTGCAGATGACACTAGGCTCAGGGGGAGAGGTACATATGCTGGAGGGTAGGGATAAGCTCCAGAGTGACCTAAACAAATTGGAGGATTGGGGAAAAGAAAAAGAAAATCTGATGAGGTTCAACGAGGACACATGCATAGTCCTGCACTTAGGAAGAAAGAATCCCATGCACTGCTACAGGCTGGGGACCGACTGGCTAAGCAGCAGTTCTGCAGAAAAGGACCTGGGGATTACAGTGGATGAGAAGCTGGATATGAGTCAACAGTGTGCCCTTGTTGCCAAGAAGACCAACGGCATATTGGGCTGTATTAGTAGGAGCAATGCCAGCAGATAGAGGGAAGTGATTATTCCCCTCTATTTGGCACTGGTGAAGCCACACTTGGAGTATTATGTCCAGTTTTGGTCCCCCACATTACAGAAGGGATGTGGACAAATTGGAGAGAATCCAGTGGAGGGCAACAAAAATGATTATGGGGCTGGGGCACATGACTTATGAAGAGAGGCTGAGGGAACTGGGGTTATTTAGTCTGCAGAAGAAAAGAGTGAGGGGGGATTTGATAGCAACCTTCAACTACCTGAAGGGGGGTTCCAAAGAGGATGGAGCTCAGCTGTTCTCAGTGATGGCAGATGACAGAACAAGGAGCAATGGTCTCAAGTTGCAGTGGGGGAGGTCTAGGTTGGATATTAGGAAAGACTATTTCAGTAGGAGGGTGGTGAAGCACTGGAATGGGTTACCTAGGGAGGTGGTAGAATCTCCATCCTTAGAGGTTTTTAAGACCTGGCTTGACAAAGCCCTGGCTGGAACGATTTAGTTGGGGTTGGTCCTGCTTTGAGCAGGCGGTTGGACTAGATGACCTCCTGAGGTCACTTCCAACCCTAGTCTTCTATGATTCCTTTCTTTGGTATCTCCACTATAAGTTCCATTGGTCCACTCATCTGGCACTTTTTCCCCTTTCCCAGACGGATGTCAATAGAGAGGCCAGGAGAGATGCTGCTAATTTAGGATTTACTTTGAACAATTCTGCATTCAAGTTATCCTTCCCAGGAGCTTTCCCATTTTTTAAGGTTTTGATGGCTTGAACAGCCTCCCAATAGGTGCAATGGGGAGAGAGAACCTAGCTAGCTTGGAGATAGGGCATGATCAGTTTCTGAAGAGGATTGTATGATAGGGCAGCCTGCAATAGCTGGGACTGGACTCACGGAGCCAGGTGGCTCCTGCCTCTCTGATGTTCCTGTGTAATTAGCAAAGGGGGAACCTCTTCGGGGTTCTGCTGAGTTTGCTCAGAGTGGCTCTCACAAAGAGAAGGGGAGCTGAGAGACAGTCTAGAGAGCTCTTTCCATGGAGGCTCAGGGCTTGGAGGAGCCGGGTCTGGTCTGTTTGTATTGTGTCACGCTCAGATACTGCAGGTCAGGCTCTGTCTCCAGCTCCAACAGGTCCAGGGAAAGGCAGCCTGGGACTAGCATGTGGTGATTACAGTGCTACAGTCTGGGCTGAGGGAAGTTCAGGTATCTCTGCCTGCCACCCTGCAGAAAGGCAGCAGTATGCCGTGGGGCCATGGCGTCTAGTTGCTGGGGGGTTGTGGCACCTGGTGAAGCTGGGGTTGTGCTGCTGCCACCAGATAGCCGGAGAAATGGGCTGCCCTCCATGTCAGATGGAGCAGGCTGCAGCCTGGCCTCTCCAGGGCCTGGTGGAAGCTCAGCAGGTTTACTCCCAGCCAGTTTATCCCCATTAGTTCTTGGGCCAACATGGTCCATCAGCTTCACTAGCTCTGCCTGTCCCTGGCATCCATCTCCCCCAGCGTGTTTTGAGAGGGATCCCCCTCTGCCTGCACTGTGCTAAGCTAAACAAGCCAGGCTCCTTCAGTCTCCTCTACTCCTTTGAGCATCCTAGTCATCCTTCTCTGCACCTGCTCCAGCTGGAATTCGTCTCCCTGGAACACAGGCGACTGGAACTGGACACAGTGCTCCAGATGGAGCCTCACTCATGCCTCGGACAAAGGCATTAGTACTTCCCTATTGCAGCGAGGTTTGAGCAGCGCAGGATTACTCTCTCCTCTCCCTGAGACTGCCTTGTACTGAACTCAAAGTCAGTCTAGAGCTAGCCTGGCGTCTTACTCGTGCCAATCCTCGAACCTTCCAGCCCGCAACAGAACCCAAGCCCCTGGGGTCTCCCAGCTCCAGCAGCGGCAAGTGCATCAGGCTGTGCTGCGCCTGGCCAAGTGTGCAATGCTTCACTGTGTGGACAAGGGGAACTCCGGCACCGGTCTGCTGACATCCTGTTAAGTGAAGTCACATCGTCCTCTGTCAGTGTCTGGCTACAAATGTTCTTCCCTGTGCAGATACTCAGCCCAGGCTCCCCACTCCAGGCTCTAGTGCTGCTAGGAATCCCGCAGGCTTGCTGCTTGCTAGCCACAGAAGCATCATTTTTCATTGGTTCTGTATCTACCTGCCATTTGTGCCTCCTTTATTCTCAGCATAACAAGATGGATCTGGTACGTCAGTAGGGATGGGACAGCACTGATGCCTTTGATATACTGTGATCTCAGTCCCATGGAATGGAAATAGGCCACATACCTGACCCTGCCCTGGTTAGGGATTTGGTTTTGCAAACCCATCTCCCTCCAGATTCCTCTAACTCATCTTGCCACGCTGAGCACTTCCAGTTCTGCAGTCTCGAACCATGTTTAAGTTCATCTCAAACCATCTTCCATCCCTGCTGCTCTTCTCTGCAGCAGGAAAGGATGAGCCTAGTGTGATAGCACAGTCAGCCAATCCTAGGCCTGGAAGCACTGATCACACCCTGCATCACAATCCCATACTACTGAAGGGCAGGCCGGGCTATGTTGAACCCAACCATAGGACTGGATGGAACATTCTCTCCAAACTCTCCCTCCATTCCCCTCCTTCCCTTTGCAATCTGGTTCTGATAACAGCTGCTGCAAGCAAACACAGCAGTGTTTGGAAGTTATAAAATTTTCCAAAAGAGAACAAACAACTGAAAAAACAAAAGCTATTTTCCCCCTGCTCTCCAAGAACTGCAGAGCCTTCCCCAACAGAGAGAATGTAAAGTTACAGCCCATTCTTGTTATTCAGGAACCTAAGCTATGTGGATTACTTTGTCTGCTGCTTACTCATTTTTCTCCAGCTGAATTCTGCCTCTCTTAGCAGATAAGGTCACTGATATACTTAATGTTCATGCTTCTGACTAAGCCCTTATTTCTTCTAGAGTAAAGTAGTTAGAGCAAAACCAAGAAGGACATAACAGCTAACTGCAAATAATCCCCTTTCAGGTAGCCTGGATTTTAAGGTTCTATGTACAACAGGTTAACAAAAGTTATAAGCACGTTAGACATGAGTAGCATGTGTCATCAGCTGGCTAAGCGCCCCAGTGAAAGCTGTTACCCATCTGGTAGACTCTGTAACTGGTTACCTATTCATTCAAATATCTTATTTATAACACTTTCAAAATGGATTCCTAAAACAAAGAGCGACCCATTTCTCCTTAACTGGTTACAAACAAGAAGCAAATTGCACCATGCTTAATTGTTATACTGTCACAAGATCAACATTATGGAGACCTTACAGTTGAAGCCCACATGGCATTCCATCATTTACTTTTTGCTTATTTCAACTGGTGGTGGTGGTGGGCAGCGGTCAGTAAATGCTCTGTGCGATATTTTGGGAAGATCAAATTTTAGGCCTGGTTTATCCTCGGGATTCAGCCACTGGTGACTAGCAACAGATGCAAAGATCAAGTGTAGGCTGTGTGGTCAAGGTGAGAAAGCACAGAATGGGACTCAGGAGACACAGATTCTATTCCTGTCTCTGTCACTAGCCTACTGGGTGACCCTGGGCAGGTCACATCCCCTTTCTGTGCCTCAGTTTCCCCATCAGTAACAGGCATATAATGATACTGACCTCTTCTGCAAAGCGCTTTGCCCTCTACTCACAAAACGCACTAGATGAGAGCTTGGGATCATAGACACCTGAAGACCAATCAAGAACTGTTGTTGTGCTAGACCCTGTACAGACAGAGGAGTAGTCAGTCCCTGCTCCAGAGAGCTGACAGTCTAAGGAGACAAGACAGCTGGGGAAGGGAAAAGCGTGTAACAGACAAAAATAGCCAAGAAAACTTGCATGGGAGCAAACTGTGCTATACCTGCGTCTCGAGCAGTCCAAATTACAGCTTTCCTCCTCATTTGTGGGATTTATACCAGGACCACTACACCGGCTCCTGGCTGCTGAACGGAATCCCAAACACAGACAGCTCCTTAGTGACATGACACCTCTCTACATCAGTGTAGGGCCTATAATCTCAGCCACTCAGCTATTCCGTCTCTACTGAGAAGCAAGGAGAGGTCGCTGGATTTGATGCCGGTGATAAAGCATGCAAGACAGCAATGTTCTGCTTTCAAGCATTCCCCAGATGGCTGTTTAACTGGAGCATCAGGCACTGATCTTACTGGATCTTTACAGAGGAAAGACAAGGTGATCGCAGTGCAAAGCCTTTGGAAAGAGGCCTGCACAGCTATGTCAGACTCAGCTCTCCAGAAGAGCTCCCTTGCCTGATATACCTACTACATGCATTGCAGTAACACCTAGCCCAGGAGCCCCAGAGCTGGCTCAGGCTCCCACTGTGCTAGATGCTGGACACACAGAACAAAAGAGACAGTCCCGGCCTCACACAGTGTCCAATATCACACAAAACCTAACATTACCCGGTGGTTTCTCTGCCTAGCCTAGCTCTAATCTCTATTCACTTCCCTCACAGGGGTGTCAGATAAACAAATGAGTTGTTCAGGCATCAGTTGTATGATCGACTATGGGATCAGTGCTAGCCTATAACTTCTTGCCAGTTTCTCCTCTTTCCCTCCACCTGGTGCTTTAAACAGGATCAAAACCTGCAAAAAGCACCAGATGTCTCCCTCTACCTGCATCTTGAGCCCTAGGGAACTTCCCCAGTCCAAACCCAAGCAGGACACAGTTTGCAGGGGAGCGTAAGGCAATGACATAAGGAGGACAGATCCTTATCCCTCCTGTTTCCCAACGATGTAACATCCAGGATACCACACCTGGCTGATCCATCATGGACAGGCACTGGAAAGTGGTGGTGAAAGCAAAAACAACCATCACTTGTAAAGTGTCCTGCATGTGGAAAACGCTACAGACTGAAGCAGCAGGGGATTAAATCTCCACCACCACCCGAAAGGGTAATTGTCACCTCCCCTTCAGTGATGGGGAAATTGGCACAGAGTTTAGTGGCTGCCTGTGTGCGCCCTTGAGCAATGCAAAACTCAGAGCCTACGGCTCGCTTGCCTAATCTCTTGCCTCTTGGCCTGGTGTGACTGAGACTTCAATAATAACTATAAATATAGCTATATTTCTTTATGAACTATGTAAAATGCAGCGACTTCTGGGGCTCAGCACAACGACCTCCACGCAGCACGCCAGGACAAAACCTCACAAAGCATAGCAGGACATTTAACATCCACACAGAGCCAACAGAACTGAGGCAGCTGCAAGAGAAGAAGTATGGCCCAGCGGTGAGGATTTGAGGGTGACTTTGGATCTGAGACACCATGGATTCAATTCCATGCTCTGCCACAGACTCCCTGTGTGAGCCTGGGCAAGTTGCTAAGTCTCTCTGCGCCTCAATTGCCCCGCTGCACAAAGGAGATAATAGCCAGGGGATGGTGAAGCTAATACACTGAAGAGTGTGAGATGCCCAGATACCACAGCAATGGGGGCCAGCCACCAATCTAAGACACAGAGGCCTGGACCAAAGAACCCAACAGTGCACAGAAGCAGATTTGAGTCCCTGGATCCTGACTAGCTATTGCTGAGATCCCTCCAGCTCAGCTGCTTGACCTGACCTGGGACAGGCCAGAGAGTTTAAGAAGCTGACTTAAAGTGAGCTCTAAACCAGGAAGAGTCCCTCCAGGAGCAAGGACGCAAAGCCTGGGCACTGCTCAAGGATCTGGGGCAACTCAGCATTGCACTGGGGTGGCTTTCACCCAAAACTTGGCTTGATGTCATTGGGGGGCTGCCTGATCATCCTTTGGGGTGCAGAGGTGGGGGGAACCACAAACAGCCCTGGGGCCCTCACACACACAGGGCATCAGGCAGCATCGGTCACTAGGGAGTCCTCCCCCACCGCCTCCCTCGGTCAGAGGCTGAGCAGCCAGGCTGGGTGACGGGGCAGAGATGCAGCCGGGGTGCCAGGGAGATGTGAGGGCTGGAGTCACCCCGACGGAAACAGCCGCCGCCCCCACAGTCCAAGGTGCAGCTCCTATGGGAGGGGGCGGCCCTTGGGGGTGGGGCAGACACCCTCCTCCGCCTCCTGGTGTGTGACAGGCAGGCGGGGGGTGGAACTCTCAGCTCCGACTGACTCCTAATCCCCCCGAGGGCGCGACACCCCCAGGAGCGCCCCGCCCCCCCCAGCGTTTAGACCCCCAACTGGGCCCTGCCTCCCCGGCCCACAGTCGACGGGCTCGGACCCCCTGGCCCCGCACTCACTCTTCGCCCACACGCCTTCAGGCCCGGACGGGGCCATCTCCGGCCTCCGGCTGCCCGGGACCGCGCCCGCGTCCGGTTCTGAGCGCCACGGCGCAGGAGCTCGCCCCGCCCATCGATGCGGCGCCGTTCACGCCCCTCTGAGCCCTCCCCTCGAGCCCGTGGCTCACGCCCCTCGAGCCCGTGTAGGGGAAGTTGGGACTCAGCTTGAGCGCGGGCGGCGGAGTCAGGGACCCTGGGTCTTGCGGCTCTCTTGCTCCTTCCCTGTGGCGCCCTGAGGCTCTCCCTGCCGTGCTCAGGGCGTGGCTGGGACGCCCTAGGCGGATGCCCCGGGCAAGACAGAAGGATGGCCTGTGGATGTAATGCTATGCTAGAACTTAAAAGACCTTGAGTTCAATTCCTGGTCTGCTACAGGCACTTCCCATTGATCTTATGTAGGACATTAATCTCTCTGTGCCTCAGCATTAGCCATATCAGAAAAATGGGATAATAGTGCTGTTCTGCCTCACAGGGGGTACTAGATTATGGGCAAATTCGGTTAGGAATGATTTCTCGTTTCCCTTCCAAACCCCCCTTATTCCAGAGCAGGCAGCTGAAATCATTCTGTTTTGGCTCAACCCAAAAAAAAAAGCAGTTTTCTTAAAATCCCATTCCTGTGAAAAAACTTCATTATTTATGGGGGGAGGGATAGCTCAGTGGTTTGAGATTGGACTGCTAAACCCAGGGTTGTGAGTATCAGTCTTGAGGGGCCATTTAGGGAAGTGGATTGGTCCTGCTTTGAGCAGGGGGTTGGACTAGATGATCTCCTGAGGTCCCTTCCAACCCTAATAATCTGTGATTCTGTGACACTGGGGGAGGGGCCCAACTCCCCTAGTGACACTGATGGTGGGGCCCCGCCCCCCCTGTGACACTGATGGTGGGGCCCCGCCCCCCTGTGACTGATTTTAGTATAAAGCACCTGGGGTGCTGGCAGGTCGGTGTCTGTGAGGCTGGGAGTGGTTGAACCCTGCAACTCCCCTGCACTCCTGGTGCTGTGAGGGCTGGGCCTGGGTACCAGTGGGCAGGCCCCTGGCGACAGGGCCATGCAGGTCCCCACTGAACCCCCACCTGGTCATGTGGGAGGTGGACTCAGGCAGAGTTAAAGCGAGGACTGAGTTGGGGTAGTGGGGCCTCAGCCCACTCCGGTCAGCCCCCCCACTCCAATCAGTGTCCTCCCCTCAGCACAGCAGTGTACCTCGCCCTCCACCCAGCACCACCCCCCGTCAGGCCCCTTGCCCATCTCCATCCAGCCTCCCTCCATCAGCCAGGCTCCTCACCCCCTAACCTCCACCCAGCCCCACCCCCAGTCAGGCCCCTTACCCACCTCCATCTAGCCTCCCACCATCAGCCAGGCTCCTCACCCCCTAGTCCTCCCTCCCCCAATCAGGCCCCTTACCCACCTCCATCCAGCCTCCCCCCATCAGCCAGGCTCCTCACCCCCCACCTCCACCCAGCTCTCCCTCAGCCAGGCCCCTCACCCCCACTCCAACCAGTCTTCTCCCTTCAGCTGGCCCCCTTGCCCCACACCTCCACCCAGCTTCCCCTCCCCCTGCCAGGCCATTTGCCCCCAACCTCCAACCAGCTTCCCCACTGCCTCAGCTGGGCCTCTGGCCCCCCACCTCCAGCCAGCCTCCCCTGACACCCTTGCTGGGCCCTGTCATAAACAGATAACTAAGGGTTAATGTTTCTTTTACCTGTAAAGAGTTAACAAAGGGAACCACACAGCTAACCAGAGGACCAATCAGGAAACCAGATTTTTCAAAGCTCAGGGAAGGAAGTTTTTGGGTGTGTGTCTTTGTCTGTGGCTCTGTTCTGTTACTCTCGGCTATGGGAGTGATCTCTATCTCCAGACTTCTCTAATCTTCTGTTTCCAAGTGTAAGTACAAAAGGTAGAAGACAATAGGTTTTTATATTGTTTTTTTTTTGTATTTACATGTGTGTAGTTTGCTGGAATGCTTCAATTGTATTTCTTTTTGAATAAGGCTGTTTATCCATATTTTAACCCTACAACAGAGGGCAACCCAAGACCCCTCCTACAACCCAAGGAAAACCACAGACACCCTATTCTTCCACCTCACCAGTCTCCAGTAACTCACCTTGACCCAGTGACCCGTCAGCTGGAAGATGTTATAAGTGTAATGAACTGGGACATATAAAGGCCAACTGCCCAAAGAACCCTACCCCCGCCCCCCCCCCCCGTGCAAGTCATTTACACCACCATCACTACCAAAGATCCAGTAGCGACGATTACCTCTCAAATCCCTTGGAAAGAAGGAAAATTTGAGAGGGAGCGGAAAAAGTTACCCGTGGAAGACACGGGGGACAAGTGTCAATCTCTCTT
>NC_133794.1:94919-122128 GCF_003597395.2 Chelonoidis abingdonii | reverse complement strand
AGTTTAAGTACAGTATCGCCCAGGAGATCCCAGGGAGGGGAGGGGGAGCTGGGAATGAGATAAAGAGGAGACAAGGGGAGGAGGTTGTTTTCCCTTTGGTGTGAGACTCAGGGCCTCTGAGTCTTGGGGTCCCCCAGGGAAGGTTTTGGGGAGACCAGAGTGAGCCAAAACACTGGAAATTTTGGCTGGTGGCAGCGCTATGAGATCTAAGCTGGTAATTAAGCTTAGAGGAGTTTATGCTAGTACCTCATATTTGAACTCTAAGGTTCAGATTGAGGAATTATACTATGACAGGCCCCTCGCCCCCTTCCTGGGCCCCTCACTCCCACAACTCTAACCAGCAGACCCTACCCAGGTGTCTTTCCCCACCCATTTCCAGGCAACCCCCACTGCCACCGCCAGGCCCCTCATCTCCAGCTCCAACTAGCTCCCTACACCTGGGCTGCTCACCCTCCAATTCCAGCCCCCAAGCCAGGGCCCTTGCTCCCCTCTCTCTGATCAGAGCTCTGTAGATTCTGGTCACATCCACTCCCATCAGCCTTTCCTGGTGCTGTGATTTCTGGAGTGGGGGCTCAGGGCCCAGTGGGTGCATGGCCCAGCCTACAGAAAGACACTCTGGGTGCGACCTCCTGTAACGAGGCTCCAGGCGCCTGGGCCATCATTTCTAATCTGAGAAAATCCCAGGAGCATTGAAACCGTCAATCATTTCAAACAGAACTTCGCCAGCCAGGCACCTCCAGTCACCACAGCCCTTCCCCTGGTGGGGGGGGTGAGGGCTCGTCCTCACCCTTCCCTCCTTCTCCAATAGCCTGGTGAACAGCTGCAACGGGCACTAGCAATGCACTGCCCAGTGCCTTGCCTGGCATCATGGTTGCTGGGAGCCAGAGGTGAAAGTAAGCCAGTACATTCCGGTATGGCGTACTGGCAAGAGTCAGCACGCTGTGCTGGACCGCACCAGCTTCTGCGGTGGGGATTTAAAGGGCTCAGAGCTCTCTGCTGCTGTGAGCAGCCCAGAGCCCTTTGAATCCTGCCCATGGCTCCAGTGGCCAGGCTGGGGCGGGATTTAAAGGGCTCAGAGCTCCCCGCGGCTGCAGGCAGCCCAGAGCGCTTTAAATCCTGCCCACGGCTCCGGCGGATGGGCTGAGGCCAGATTTAAAGGGCTCGGGGCTCCCCTCCGCTGCGGGCAGCCCAGAGCCCTTTAAATCCCTCCCGCTGGGCCAGGATTTAAAGGGCTCAGAGCTCCCCACCACTGCGGGCAGCCCAAAGCCCTTTGAATCCTGGCCGCGGCTCTGGTGGCCGGGCTGGGGCCGGGATTTAAAGGGCTTGGGTCTTCCTGCAGTGGCAGGAGCTCTGGGTCCTTTAAATCCCGGCTCCAGCCCGGCAAAGCTTGGAGTTCCCCATGGTGGCCAGAGCCTGGGGCCCTTTAATTTGCCCTGAGCCCCAGGGGGCTCCCAGCTATCTCTTCAGCTTGGAGCCCCTGGCTGATTTAAAGGCCCTGGGTCTCCCAGCCACAGCTGGTGCCCCAGGGCCTTTAAATCTAGAGAGGCACTGCCTCTTCCGCTTGAGGCTACGCCTCTTCTGGATGTGGCCACGCCCCCCTCAGAACTCTAGCAATATCAGTAAGTCCTGTAAGTTACTTTCACCCCTGTTGGGAGCTGGCAGCTGCATGGCAACAGCTGATGCAACTCTAAGGGGGCTGGGGCCAGGGCCAGCTTCAGCTTTTTTCCGCCCCAAGCAGCAAAGCAAAAAAAAAGATAAACCTGATTGGTGGCACTTCGGCGGCAGCTCAGTCGCGCCGCTTCATCCTTTGGCAGCAATTCGGTGGCGGGTCCTTCGCTCCCTCTTCCTCTTCAGACGCACTTAGGTGGCAGCTCAAAGAGGAAGAGAGGGACTGAGGGACCCGCCGTCGAATTGCTGCCTAAGGCCCGGACGTGCCACCTGTAGGGTACTGCGGAAGACTGTGTCACGGCCTAGCTGGGGTGTCTCCACTTTCTTGGCGGCCTTGTGAAAAGCCCCTGTTTGCTAAGTGGCCGGTCATTGTAGGACACGGCATGCCAGTTCTTTTAACTGGTTGAAACCAGTTTGTATGGCCTTAGGCCAAAGGGTGGACATAGCCTGTGGGAAGTCCCTTTCTGCATATGTATGAGTTGCTTTTGTATTGTGTATATATAGCTGTATGCTCCCGGTCCGCCTTTGGACTCCGACCCAGGCCAAGCTGAGCTTCGGTGCTGGGTTCCCTGCCTAAGTGACAGCAATGCCCAGGGTCCACGTTGCGGATGTGTCACTTTGCCTTCATTAAAGCCAAATAACTCACTGTGTGTGTGGGCCTCGTCCTTGCAGAGCACTCAGGCACGTAACACCGCCCCTTTCCATTGGCCGCCCCAAGCACCTGCTTCCTTCGCTGGTGCCTGGAGCCGGCCCTGGTTGGGGCACATCCCACATGGACCTCTACCCTGGGCTGGCCGAAGGCTGCTCTGACTTGGTGCATGTGTCCCCGCAGTGGACAGTTTAAGGATAACAACCTGCTACTGATTTCCAGCCAAGGGATCTCCTCCTTTGGCTCAAGAGAGAGGCCTGTGTCTCTGGTGCTGAAGGGCCTATGTTTGATCCACAGTCTTTAGACTTGCCCCTTGCTGTTGCTCATTGGCAGCAGGAGAGGGGATGCTGCTGGAGCTAAGGTCACTCTCAGCCCCATTAACTCCTGGTCACATCTCCCTGCAGGCATCCAATCCCAGTGGCCAGAGTCTGTAGCTCACCTTCCTCAGGGACAGGGCGTGCCCTTGGGGCTGGCTGTCCAGCTGCCTTGAGCGAGCTCTGCCTAAATAAGGGCCTTCATCAGCCCTGGATATCACAGCATGGACTGTATGTCTCAGTCCCACTGAGCTACGTGCAGCTGCCAGAGGGCACCCAATGGCTACAGAATTACTCTATTAAGGCCCCATGAGCCAAGCAAAGCTGCACACTGCACATCACGTCACTATTGTCCACACAACATACAGGGCTGTGAGTCTGGATTCCAGCTGCAGGAAAGGAGCGGGTCCAGCATTGTATTATTTCCAAGGCCGACAAGGGCTAGGCCTAGGGCAGCAAATTTGAAGGGGCGGCAAATCTGAGCACCCACGGAGAAGCTCCTCTGCGAGCGCACCACTGTGTCCTGTGTCTCTCCCCTCCCCCCCAGCACATGTGCTGTGGAACAGCTGTTTGGTGGGGAAGGGAGGCAGGGAGGGGCAGGCTGGGGGATGAGGTGGGGCTGGGGAGGGGATTTGGGGAAAGGATCCAATAGGGGCAGGTAGGGGGCGGAGTTGGGGCAGGACTTTGGGGGAAGGGTTGGAATGGGGCGGGGAAAGGGTGGAGTTGGGGCAGGGCCAGGGATGGGCAGGGCAACAATTATTTCAGGGCCTAGGGGCTGCAAAATCATTAATCCGCCACTAAGTATGTCTAATGGTTAGAGCAGGAGGCTGGGTGTCAGGACTCCTGGGTTCTATCCAGAGCTGTGGGAGCAGTGGGCTGTCTAGTGGTTAGAGAGGTGGCTCTCAACCTTTCCAGGCTACTGTGCCCCTTTCAGGAGTCCGATTTGTCTTGCGTACCTAAGTTTCATCTCATTTAAAAACCACTTACTTACAAATACAAAAGTGTCCCAGCACAGTATTACTGACAATTGCTTTCTCTCATTTGTACTATATAATTATAAAATAAATAAATTGGATATAACTATTGTACTTACATTTCAGTGTATGGTATATAGAGCAGTATAAACAAGTCATTGTATGAAATTTTAGTTTGTACTGACTTTGCTAATGCTTTTTATGTAGCCTGTTGATGTACCCCCTGGAAGATCTCTGCGTACCCCCAGGGCACACACATCCCTGGTTGAGAACCAGTGGATTAGAGAAACAGGGTGGCGGGGGGGGAGCGGTCTACGAATCAGGACTCCTGGGTTCAATCCTGACTGCAAGCGGAGTGAGGTCTAATGGTCAGAGCAGAGAGCCGGCAGTTAAGATTCCTGGGTTTTAGTCCAGGCTATGCAATTCATTCATTCTGTGACAAGGTTCATTCTGCCTTGTCTGCGTGTGACATGTGGAGCGCAGAGACCTGCCCCAGCCCTTGCCTTCTGGCTGGGTGGTGCAGTAATTAATGGCCGTAGATCCTGGGCTCCAAGATCCTGGAGCAAAGCCTCCTGGAGAAGGAATTTGTTCCCAAGGTTTGACTGGCTCCCTGCCCCATCCCTCCCTCCATCAATCAGAGGAAATCCCTCATGGTAGAGCTGTTGTCTGGTTACCCGCAGTGCAGACCCAATCTATTGTGTCCTGACTGCTGTTCAGCTCAGGTTAACAGCATGTTCTGTTTCTGTAAACTCCCCCAGAGCTTTCGAATAGAAGTGAGAGTCTTCTTCGCACCCTGCTCTAAACTGTGAGTAGCCGGTCGCTCCGGGGCTGTTCAGCAGCTGCTGCATTCCTACCCCAGAGGTGGCATCATTTCAGTGCTGGGTGAGTGATCCCTGTATAGTATTGTTAAATGCTGTTACACATCAGCTGTGCTCCATCCAGAGATATCTGCATTTCAGTGCTGAGCAGGCAATCTCTGTGCAGTGTTGCTGTATGTTGTTATGCAGCTACTGAGCTCCACCCCAGAAGTGGCTGCAATTCAGTGCAGGGTGAATCAAAGTCCATGTCTCATTTTGCAAAGCATGGGTTCTCCAAGCAAGGGTGCTGTCTGTCCCATGTTCCTCCTCAATAGACTCCGGATTCTTAGCATCAGCGGAGCTACATTTTGAGCAGTGGTGGAACCAGGAGGCAGCTGGGTCATTGGTGGTTCCGTCGTCAGTTATACTGAATGGCTGCTGAGGGGGGTGGTTGCCCCTGGCCCACTATTAGCTCTGCCACTGCTTCTTATTAAATGTTTATTGCGCTGCTTCCACCAGCCACTTTATTTAGTTTTGTTTTACAGACTCAAGCAAAACACAACCAACCACCTCATGCTGGCCTGGCTAGAAGCAGATCTGTGTAAATGAACAGACTCATTCAATTACTGAGCCTTCCCAGAGCTATGTGCTTCCCTCAGGATACATCAAACCTAGGGGACCTGCTAGGCTCCCAGTAGATGCAGGATGCAGCCTAGAGCCAAATACAGGCCAGGCAAGGCGGCCTCACCCATGGAGTTCAGGTCCAAGGATTCAGTAGGGAGTAAATGGCCAGCACTGGATGCTTCAGGTTTTGGTGCCCACCCAGGGACGGCTAGGGGCTGATTTTCAATTACACGCCCACGACTGGCCCAGGCCAGCTGACTCCAGCTCCCAGTGCTCGGGCTAAGGGGCTGTTTAACTGCGGTGTAGCCTTTGGGGCTCAGGCTGAAGCTTTGGCTCTAGGACCCTGTGAGGTGGGAGGGTTCCACAGCTCGGGCTCCAGCCGAAGCCAGAACGTCTGCACTGCAAGTAAACAGCTGCTCAGCTTGAGCCCCATGAGCTGGAGTCAGCTGGCCCGGGCCAGCCGTGGGCATGTAACTGCAGTGTAGACACAGTCTAAGTGCCCACGAACCCCGCTGGGAGCACCTCTGAAATCCAGGCCAAGGTGGACACACAAAGTTAGGGGCCATTCGAAATCTTCTTGCTAGTGGCCCTATAGTCATGACGAGGCAGGGGGCTATGCTGTCCCCTGCTGGCTACAGTCAGAATAGCTCAGACTCTGGGTTTTATTCCCCCACTGATGCTCCTGAAATCAAGTGGTGGATGGGAAAGCCTACGAGACCCCAGATGGGGTTCCATCCCAGCATCCATATCACAAACCGACTGTTCCTCAGGCTGTATCTGGGCCCCTCGGTGACAGCCGCTGCAGAGCAGCGAGGGGCTGAATGGGCCACAGGGGCTGAGCGCACCTTTTCCCCTAGAGGCAGGGTTGCTGGACAGTTTGTATCGTGGGTGGGGGTGCTGAAAGCCATTGAACCAGACTGTAAACCCCGCATAGAACGGAAACCACTTCAGCCAGGGTGTGCTCCCGCACCCCCAGCACCCCAAGCTCCAGCACCTCTGCCTAGAGGATGTCTCTCTAGGGCAGGAGATGGGGCTGCCTTTGCTTGGCAGAGGGCTGTGACTCCAGTACCCTTCCCCCCACGCCAAAGCCCTGGGGTGGGGTGGGGGTTGAGCAGATTCAGTGGCCCTCACAGCTTGACAGGTGGCTGCTGTCCCTGCTGGGCAGAGGGTCACTCTGTGGGCACCAGGGCTGCACTGGCTGGAGAAGCTGATGATTTTTCTCCCAGCAGCACAAGCTATGCCAGGCTCTGCTCAATTAGACCTTGAGCTCCTTCAGCCCCTCTGCTAAGCTGCTGTCAGACCATGCTGGAAAGTTCCAACAACCCTACAATAACAAACCTACGTGCAGCCCCTTGCACTCAGGAGCAACCCTGCAATAACAAACCAGTGTATGCAACTCTGCTCTACTGAGCAACCCTATAATAACAAGCGTATGCGGCCCCCAGCACTCCTGTGTGACCCCACAATAACAACCCAGCATACATAGCCCCACATTGACAGGAACAGAGCAGTATATTCTGTCTTGTACTCTAGGGCAATGTTTCTCAAATGCAGCCACCAGGGGCTTTTCATGCGACGGTGATGGCGGGGGGGGGGCGGGGGGGAGCCTTGGACCTGCCTCGTTTTTCTTTCTTGTTCCTGGATGCGCTGCCCTGAACAGCCTCTGGAGAGAGGTGGGGCACAATGCTGCAAGAGCAAGGTCAGTTCTTAACCCACGATGGGGGGTTGCGGGGGGCTGGGTGGCAGGCTCCAGTGGCGGAACTTCAGGGACCTGGCAATGGGGCCCCGGACTCCAACCGCAGGGCAGCAGGTACTGAACCCTACCCCCGGCTCTGGCCATGCATGCGAACTAGGCAGATGCCTAGGGTGCCAAATTAAATGGGGCACCAAATTCAAGGGAAAAAAATCAAATTAAAAAAAAAAACATAAAAAAAGGAAAATATGAAAAAAAATACAAATAAAATAACAGCAATGTCATTATTTCAATTCCCATGCGTGTATGGAGGGAATATGAATTATAATTCATTTCTCTACATTTCTGAGAATTGATTAATATGTCAAATCTTTTATTTACTGCAAAAATAAATAATATTTTAGCGATTTTTTTTTCAATTTGCAACATAGGGTCAAGATGACCCACTCCACAATTTTCATAAGCAATAACTTAGCCACAATGAACATATTTACCAGTGGCAAGAGCTGCAATGCTAGTGCCACCTAACTTGAATGTACATCAGGGTTGCATAGCCAGAAATTCATGTAGAGGGGAGATATCGCGAGTCGATACATGTTAAATGGTCATTTTAACACACATTGCAGGTAGGTGGTTAAGAATTGAGTGAATACTGTGGAAAATTGTGTTTCTTGGTGCCAAAGAATAAAGAATAATGTCTTTCAGCATTATAAATCCAAAATGTGAGTACACCTCTACTTCAATATAACGCTGTCCTCAGGAGCCAAAAAATCTTATCGCCCCCCACCCCCGAGCACTGCTTTACTGTGTTATATCCGAACGCATGTTATATCGGGTCGTGTTATATCGGGGTAGAGGTGTATAATTAAGCGTTACTAAACCTTAGCGTTATTATCAGGCTGTATAATTATGAACTTTTCTTTGTTATAACTGGTTCACATGTAATAAATAAGGTCCATAAAAGAAAAGTAACAGCGTTAATGCTAAATAGACTACACAAGTGATGATGCCACACTCCAAGCGGGTAACCGTGAGGAAGGGGATTACTTTCCAAACAACTGCTGTCGGGTTATAACATTGAAAAAGGTCATTTTGTTTCCATGTAAACGCTGTAACTAACTGTTTTACTAGGTAAGTGAGTGCTGTATATGTTACTAATCATTGACGCTTTAAGCAGTGAAAAGACGTGTTGGGATGGCTGCAATGTGGTTTAAACCACCAACCATGTGGTGGGTATGTCAGCCATCTTTAACGCTATAGTGCTTGCAGTTGGGAGCACAGTACATAATATGCAAATACCCCATGGCAGAAAGAGGAAAAAGAAAACCCCCAGGCGCTGAGTATCGTAAACGAAAGGCTGAGAAGGAAAAGGACCAAGCAAAACAGCAGGGATCCTTCCAGAAATAGCTTCTCTTAAATCCAAATAAAGATGGAAGCAGTTCACAGCATCCAGATGAAGGAGTTTTACTTGGAGAGGAGGTTAGCTCACATCCACATAGAACCAGTTTGGAACATCAAGATGAAGGTATATTACTTCAAGATGAGGGTACAGGCGCCGACTTCCCCTTTGCCCAATGGGTGCTCGATCCTGCCCTGAAGGAAAGTCTCGACACCAATTTGCAGGATAAACGAGGAGGTGAAAAAAGCTGCTTTTCTGAGTTCACCTGCCTCTTTTATTATCTAAGATTACACATGCGCAATTGCACAGCACAAATCAAGATTTCTTACAAAAACAAGTTACAATATGGGGACCCAGCTTCATGGCCCAGATGTGATGACAGTGTGCGGCAAATTCTCGTGGAACATGGACACCGAACAAGTTCATGAATTTCCTTCCCTAAGGATGGAAATAAAAGAAATTCTCTGCTCAGCATTACAAGAGGAAACTCATTAATGGGAAGAAATTCATCAAAACTGGTTACAATATTCAGTGTCGAAGGACTCTGTGTTTTGCTTTGCTGCAAGTTGTTTTAGAAATCAAGCAATTGGTACATCACTTACTGAAAATGGTTCGAAGGACTGGAAAAACATATCTTCAATTCTCTCTTCACATGAAAGAAGTACAGAACATTTGGAATGTTTTCAAAATTGGAAAGAACTTGAATTACGATTGCCCTTTTATCTGTATAAATAAGATAGTTTGTGTCTTGTATGGTGCTCACATTATCTGGTGTATTAGCAGAGCGCTGTGCTAATAAAACAGAGTGGTCTGACAAACTGTGAGTCCTGAGTCTAACTTTGACAGTGGCCACGGTAGAAATGAAAAATTATACAGTCCAGGTAACGGAAACTTCTTAAAATATGTTAAATACCTCGCTTTGTTTGATCCAGTCGTGAAGGAGCATCTACGTAAAATAACTAATCATGAAACACAGGTTCATTACTTAGGAAAACATATACAGGATTAACTGATTCAAATCCTAGCAAATGCCATTAAAAACAAACTTGTAGAAGCTGCCCATTCTGCAAAACACTTTTCAATAATACTGGACTGTACACCAGATGTGAGTCACGTTGAACAAATGTGAGTTTGTTTTGTGGATATGGAAAAGTCCGCAGATGAAGATAACGTTGAAGTGCTCATAAAGGAACATTTTTTTGGTTTTCATACCACTGAAGGAGAGGACTGGAGCATTTATGACTGAAACTATTCTACAAGAGCTTGAAACAATGTCATTATCTGTTGAAAACTTACGTGGCCAAGGCTGTGATAATGGGAATAATATGAAGGGTAAAAACAATGGTGTGCAAAGGAGAATGGTGGAAATCAATCCTAGGGCCTTACTCATTCCTTCCAGTGAGCACTCTCTGAATTTGGTTGTCAATGATGCTGCTAGATGCTGTTTGGAGGTAAGCAGTTTCTTTGACCTGGTGCAAGTGTTTAGGTGTTTTTCTCAGGCTCAATACACCGTTGGGAGATTCTGACTCGACATGTGAATTCTCTAACTGTGAAACCACTGAGTCAGACAAGATGGGAGAGTCGCATTGATGCTTTGAAGCCTCTTTGATGCCCTGATTGAAATTTCTGATGATACTATCTTTACTGGATCATCTGGCAATACGGCACATTCAGATGCAGAAGCTCTTGCAAATGGCTGTTCCAAGTTCAAATTTGTGACTTCACTCATTTTGTGGTATAATATCCTTTTCGAGATTAGCCTCACTAGTGTTGGGGACCCTGGTGCCCCAATAATGGCAAGGTTTGTTGTCTGACCGCGAGAGTGACAGGCAACACCAGCAAAGTTTGAACAAAAGGCTCTTTATTGGCGAGTGCACAAGGACAACAAAGAGCAAGCTTATCTTCAAAGAGAACCAGCTTGCTTTTTTACAACTAGCATATGATTTTATAGACAGTTCCATCGCGTTACAAATTATTCATATAGCAGTTTAACCCCCTTTTACTAATTACTAAACCCAAAACCTTTATTATATATTGTTCTTGTTAAGACTGATTGATTAATGTGAATAATAATGCCTTAACAATTACTACAAACAAGAATGATTTATGTGAGTAATAATGCCTTAACAATCGCAAGTAAGCAAGAATGTAAAGGAGTCAGAAAGAAATAGAGAACAGAAACAGGGAGTTTTGCCATTGTTCCTAACACAGTACATCTGGTACCATGCCAGGAATGCCGTTCCTTTCTTGTCTTATGGTTGCCTAACTCTGTGAGAGACAGGCAACTTCTGGGCGTTTTCCACTTATGAATTACCCAGAAGCCTCTGTTAGGTTGGCTTTGTTCAGGTTGGCATAACTGGCTTTATGCTATATTTTTAGTTAGGCCTAACACTAGTAAGGAGCTTCAGGAAAAGATCTTGAACATACATTCTGCTATTCAAAAACCGCAGCAAACTAAAAATATTCTGGAGGAATTCAGAAACGATGAAGAGTTCGAAAGAACACTGGTAGGTTCTCTCAAGCTTGCTGAAGAAATAGATTTTCCGACAGAATTAGAACCAGAGCCAGTTTGTATTCAGCAAAAGAAACAGCAGTTTTCGTATGAAGGATGAGACACACCCATTCAGAACACAAACCAAAAGTTCAAAGCGAATTTCTACTTTGCAGTCCTTGATACTGCTATTCATTTGGTTGACGAAAGATTTCAACAAATGCAGCAGCTAGAGTCAGTATTTGGCTTTCTATATGACATCCACAGCTTGCAAAAGAAAACAGCAAAACAGATAAGAGAAATTTGTATAAAACTGGAGTTGGCATTGATTTGTAAAAATTCAAAAAATATTGATGCTACAGATTTGTGTAGTGAGCTTCAGGCTTTTTCAAGACAATTTAAGAAACATTCCACTCCTGAGAAGGTACTGAAGCTTGTTTGTGAAAATAAACTCACAGACAGTTTTCGAAACATTTTTATAGCTCTACACATTCTTTTAACTTTGCCAGTTTCCTTAGCTAGCGGGGAATGTAGCTTCTCAAAGTTAAAATTGATAAAAACATATCTGAGTTCAACAACGGTGCAAGAGAGACTCGTTGGACTTGCCACAATGTCAGTAGAGCACGAAATAGCTGGAAAACTGGATCTAAAAGAACTAGTGACTGAATTTTCGAAACTTAAAGCAAGAAAAGTCATGTTTTAAGAGCACAGAGTATTTTTTATTCTGAGTGTTTTGTAAATACAGGTTAAAGTTCATTGAAGAGTTTCCTTATTTCTTTCTATATTGGATGTGGTGGAAATGGCAGTTAAAGCCGGACAGCGTAATGGATGATTTTGGATTTGTAATAATAAACATTAGAATTAACATTTTTGATGCATTTTATTTGAAACTGGACTGAAATATCATCTAGCTCTTGTGTACAAATCTATTCTGAAAATTTTGTGTCTCTATTTTATCTGATCTCAGAAACATTGGTTGGACAGATGGACAGACATACAAACCGAACAATTAAGCTCTGTCTAAAAAATAAACGCTTAAAGAACACTAAAAGGAAAAAAGGGACAAAATGTTTCCCAGTTTACCAAAAACCTCAGCCTAGATCTGCCCTTGGGGTTTGGGGGTGGGGGCACTGATTGCATGGTTCTCTTAGGGCGCCTTTTGCTGGCAGCTAGTCTAGGGCCTCCGCTGCCTCCAGTCTTAGCCGCACAGCAGTGGGCTCCAAGCACGGGGCTTTGGCGCCAATCCCTTGCTCTGGCCACAGGGCAGCAGGTGGTGACCCCCAGCTCCAGCCGCCGAGCTTCAGTCAGCCTCTGGCCCCCAGTTCTGGCCCTGCGGTGGCAGGCACTGGCCCCTGGCTGCAGCCACTCAGCCCCAGCCCCTGCGACAGCAGACGCCAACCCACGGCTCTGTTCCCAGGCTCTGACTAGGCAGTGGTGAGTGCTGGCTCCGGATGCTGAACCCCGGTCCTAGCAAGTGCTAGCTCCAGCCACGCAGAGGCAGGTGCTGACTTCTGACTCCAGCCACACACTCCTGGGCTCCAGCATCCAGCTCCGGGCTCTGGCCGTGCAGTTCCTATCCCCAGCTCCAGGTTCTGAATGTGTAAAAGCAGCAAAGAATCCTGTGGCACCTTATAGACTAACAGATGTTTTGGAGCATGAGCTTTCGTGGGTGAATACCCACTTTGACGGATGCATGTAGTGGAAATTTCCAGGGGCAGGTATATATACGCAAGCAAGCTAGAGATAACGAGTTAAGTTCAATCAGGGAGGATGAGGCCCTGTTCTAGCAGATGAGGTGTGAAGACCAAGGGAGGAGAAACTGGTTTTGTAGTTGGCAAGCCATTCACAGTCTTTGTTTAATCCTGAGCTGCTATAGATCTTAAGGTGGCCATCCTGCAGCAAAAAAACTTCAGGACCAGACTTCAAAGAGAAACTGCTGAGCTTCAGTTCATCTGCAAATTTGACACCATCACCATGGCACTGGGCGCTGGAGAGGCTGGTAGTCAGTGCAGGACTCCTGGGTTCTCTTTCCTAGCTGTGGGATGGGGTTGAGGTTTAAGGTGGAGGTAGCCAGGAATCCTGGGTTCCACCACTGGTTCTGGAAGGGGACCTGTATCTGTTGTGTTAGAGCAGCAGGCTGGGAGCCAGGACTCCTGGGTTCCATTCCCAGCTCTGGGTGAGGAGTGGGGATCTGTCACTGTCCACAGGATCTGTGCTATGCCCCAACTTTTAAACAGTTCCTCAAAGGAATCCCTGCAGTGGGCCAGTCCCCCAAGGGGTTCTGCAGGCTCTTCCTTAGGCATAGGCCACGTATCCTCAATGCCTCTGCGACTGAATCTCTGGGGCTGGAGTGAATCCAGCTGAGACAGACACCTGGTCAGACACTTGTCCATTCCTCAGGCGCCAATGCACAGATTTGCAGTGACACAAAGAGCCTTCACAATGTCAGGTTTATTAGCTAGAGCTCAGCCCTGGAAGTCCCAGGTTAGCGCAGAGAAGCAAAGGTTAAGACACCGTCCATCATGGCCACGCCCGTGCACCACCCAGCCAACCCACTTTTGGCCTTCTCTCTCTGTCAGTCCCATATGTGAGCTCTGCATCTCCCCAGAGGCCAGTTCTTATCCTAGCCTCCTGCCACCCCTCAGTCCATTCATCTCCTCCCCCAGGCCCACGCTGAGTTCACATGTTCTGCCTGCGGAGAGGTGTCAGTTCATGCTTTGGGGTCCCATTGTCTTTCTGGATCCTCCACTGATGCCACTCGGTTTCAGTCAGTCTTTTAATGCCACATTATTCCACCCCAGACAGCTACGTGACCTCAATGCTTCTGCTCAGCCCCAAGAGCAGATTTAACCCTTCTGCACTCACTGGGGAGCAGTCCAAAGAGCTGAGGGAAACTGAGTCATGCCTAGGAATTATAAACATATTACAGAAAATTCCCCTTTGTCACAGGTTTAGAGCAGGGGGGCTGGGAGTCAGGACTCCTGGGTTCTAGTTCCTCTTTGGGAGAGAAGTGGGGGTCTATTAGGTAGGGCAAAGGGTTGGGAGTCAGGACTCCTGGGTTCTATTTCCTGCTCTGCTGCAAGCTCACTGTTACAACACTTCTGCATTGTCTCTCTGAGGTACCTGTTTAGCAAAAACAGCAGTAACTAGACACCGTCGCTCCAGCTTCTCAGGCCAGTGATGTCTCCCTGAGTTGTGCTGTGTGACCTTTGGAAGATCTCTGCCTCATCATTCATTTCCCTCTGTTTAGAGGCTCTATGGTCTCATGGCTCGAGCACCAGGCTGAGACTCTGGCAGTTTGTGTTCTGTTCCTTGTTCTGACACTGCCCTGCTGGGTGACCTTGTGCCAGTCACTTCCCCTTTCTTTACTTCACTTTCCTTTTCCAGCCCTTTGTCTCTTTAGACTGCGAGCTCTCTGGGACAGGGACTGTCTCTCCCTCTGTGTCTGCACACAGGCCAGTACAGAGCATTAGACCAGGAGAGCTCAGGCTAGTGGCTTCGCTGTGCCAGTGGCCCAGCGCTACCTGGGAATGGCTGTGATTTGTGCAGTGGTACATAGAGGTGCCCATCACCCCAGGGCTGGGAGGATGGAGCTCAGGTCTGTGGCTGGTGGCACTTGCTCCCATGCTCAAGGTCACGCTGACCCCAGGTTTGGGGTTATTCAAAGGACAATTCTCCCAGGTCAGATTGGCAGGGACCTTGGGGTGTTTTTGCTTCTTCTGCAGCGTGGAGCTTGGATCGTCTGCTGGGAGCAGCTGGGCATCTCCCCTAATCATTTCTCTGCCTTGCAGGGGCCTCGGCCGTTGGCAGCACCTCGATCTCTCCTGTTTTCCACACCAGTTGAGTTACCCGAGGGCTGAAATGCTTTTGTCTAATAGGAGTTACTGGGCTCAGCATTAGAGACACAGGGGTGACGTGCAATGGCCTGTGCTACACACACTGGATGCACTGATGGTGCCTCCTGGCTTAAGTTCTGTGAGACGGAGCTCACACTGACAACTAGAGAAAGGTTAGAAAACTGGGGTGTGATTGCATGTCTGCCCTCCCTGCCCAGCCCCGAGCTGGGCTACGAATCCTGCTGGTGCATTTTCAACCCATCTCTGGCACTTGTCTCTACACCAGGGGTAGGCAACATATGGCATGTGTGCCGAAGGCGGTACGTGAGATGATTTTCAGTGGCACTAGTGTAATGACCCAGCCATTCCCAGTCTCTGTTAAGGCCTGAGTTAATTGTGTCTAATTTGCATATTAATTCGAGTTCAGCGATCTCTCTTTGGCGTCTGTTTTTGAAGTTTTTTTGTTGCAAAACTGCCACCTTCAAGTCTGTCACTGAGTGGTTAGAGAGGTTGAAGTGTTCTCCCTCTGGTTTTTGAATGTTATGATTCCTGATGTCAGATTTGCGTCCATTTATTCTTTTGTTTCGGGTTGGGAAGACCCAACCTGAAACAAATACTCACCAGCAGCCACCCACCATACAACATAAACACTAACCCAGGAACCTATCCTTGCAACAAAGCCCGATGCCAGCTCTGTCCACATATCGATTCAAGTGACACCATCATGGGACCTAATCACATCAGCCACGCCATCAGGGGTTCGTTCACCTGCACATCTACCAACGTGATATGTGCCATCATGTGCCAGCAATGCCCCTCTGCCATGTACATTGGCCAAACCGGACAGTCTCTTCGCAAAAGAATAAATGGACGCAAATCTGACATCAGGAAATCATAACATTCAAAAACCAGAGGGAGAACACTTCAAGCCTCTTCTAACCACTCAGTGGACAGACTTGAAGGTTGGCAGTTTTGCAACAAAAAAACTCAAAAACAGACCGCCAAGAAGAATCGCTGAACTCCGAATTAATATGCAAATTAGACACAATTAACTCAGGCCTTTAACAGAGACTGGGAATGGCTTGGGTCATTACACTATTGAATCTATTTCCCTATGTTAAAGTTCTCTCACACCTTCTATGGTCATCTTAATTATTCAACTTTCAAAAAGTTTTTTTTCCCCCGCTGACAATTAGCTCATCTCATGATTAGAATCTCTTCCTGTTTGGTATGCATACTTCCACCCTTTTCATGTTCTCTGTATGTATAAGTATCTCCTGTCTGTGTGTTCCATTCTGTGGCTCTGAAAGAAGTGAGCTGTAGCTCACGAAAGCTCATGCTGAAATAAATTTGTTAGTCTCTAAGGTGCCACAAATACTCTTGTTCTTTTTGCGGATACAGACTAACAAGGCTGCTACTCTGATACCTGTCTATTGCCTGAGGCTCAGCTACAGCACCGAGTTCCAGGCACTGTGGCTGTATGTAGCCCAGCCATCACTCAGGGGTCGGGGGGGAGCCAGAGCACCACATGGAGTAAGACTGGGTGGGTTACATCTGCCCAGGTAACAGCTGGGGCAGAGGCAGCTTCTCTCCACCTGAGCCTGGGGGGAGGGGGCAGCCTTTCCGCACCCAGGGTCCTGCTGGCTACAACTCTGCCTCTTACCTTGCAGTGTCCTCCACCCTGGCCAAAGCCAGGCTACTCTGTCAGGACGTCTCGGCACGTGGGGCACTTGTCTCCTGCCCAGCAGGTGAGAACACTTTCCCGAGTGCCCCACAGGCCCAAGGAGGGAGGGGTCCCTGGGGCACAGACCCCACCCCCTCTGCAATCCTGGGTGGGTGTGGAGCTGGGGCAGCCATGCACCACCAGCCTGTCTGGGGCCCCGCTGCCCAGTGCCAGGAGCAATGGCATTCACACCACTCCTGAGTCCCTGGGGGCAGTGGATGCTGCAGAGCTGGGACCAGTGTGGGCCCCTGGATCAGACCCCTGGGACATCTGACTGGCCTCCCTTGCTTGCAGGGAGGGATAGCTCAGTGGTTTGAGCATTAGCCTGCTAAATCCAGGGTTGTGAGTTCAATCGTTAAGGGGGCCACTTAGGGATCTGGGGCAAAATCAGTATTTGGTCCTGCTAGTGAAGGCAGGCGACTGGACTCAATGACCCTATGGGGTCCCTTTCAGCATATCTCCATATATTATATTTATTTTCGGCAGTGGCCTCACTGCAAGGGAGCCATAGGGCCATTCCCTGGGTGCTGGGGAGGAGGAGAGAGCAAGGCTTCTTCGTGCCCCCCATGATCCCATCCTGCCACCAACTGCTACCCTAACCCACCTCCCCCATCCCTCCACAGGGTACAAGCCCACAGGCTGTGCCTGCGGAATGGCTTGCGGCTCCTGGGACATTCGATCTGATTCCACCTGCCATTGCCAGTGCGGCGGCATCGACTGGACGGCCGCACGCTGCTGCAAGATAGGGCTTGAGTGATGCCAAGACCCAGCCTGGGGCACCGGAGAGCCCCACCTGGTCTGCTGCCCCCGCGCCATGGGCCCTGGCACAGAACCATGCTGTGCCCTTTGTGCCCAGTGCAATGAATAAACTTGGATCTGGGTCTGTTAATGCTTCTCTGGCTCTGTTCTTCCCCTGCGCTCCCAGACTCTGATACCTAGGGCCAGAGCATGGGCTGGGGGCACAACTCTGCCTCACTCTCCTATTTCCCCCGTAGAGGCCGCTGTCCTGAATCCGATTGGGCTGCCCCTGCTGGCAGCTCACCAGATCCCTATGGGGGTGACACTGAACCCCACAAGTGCTCTGAGCTTCCTGGGATCTCAGCAGGTTTCAGCGCTGGTGTCTCCCGTGGCCTCTGGGGCACATTTCCAGGGCATTGACTTTGTTACCCTTTCACAGAAACAAAGCCCCGCGGCCCACCTGCCGTAGACCGTAGGCCTTAGGCCCAGCACCGACCTCCAAGTAGCCCCATAGCTTAAACTCTCCCTTCTCCCAGAACTCCCCCTGAAGGCAGGGCTGGCTCCAGACACCAGCTGACCAAGCATATGCTTGGGGCGGCACCTTAGGGCAAAGCAGCGCTCTTTTTTTTTTTGGTTTTTCTTTTTTTGGTTTGGCGGGGTGGTGCTGGATTGTTTTTTTGTTTGTTTTTATTTCAGCTGGGCAGCGCTGGGAGGGGGCGGAGGCTTCGGGCAGTGTGGTGCTTGGGGGGCGGGGGCTTCAGGCAGCGCAGCACTCAGGGGGGCGGGGGTTTTGGTGGCGCTCAGGAGCGGTGGGGATTTCGGCGGTGCAGCGTTCTGGAGTTTTGGCGGTGCGGTGCTCGGGGGGGTTGGCAGCTCGGTGCTAAGGGGGGCAGGGGTTTTGTGGTGCGGTGCTGGTGGGGACGGGGGCTTCAGCGGTGTGGCACAACGCTCAAGGGGACGGGGTTTTCCACAGCACGGTACTCGCAGAGGAGGGAGTTACAGCTGGGCAGCGCTCTTTTTTTTTTTGCTTGAGGCGGCAAAAAAGTTAGAGCTGGCCCTGTGTACCAGTATCCATAATCCAGTCTAAGGGTGTCTTCTGAAGGGGATAGCTGGGCCAAAGCTTTCTACTCCTTGGGCACACTTGTTCCCCATTCACAGTGCCACCCTGCTCTAGCAGTGAGCTCGCCATTCACAACAACCTGCAGCATGAGGTTTCAGCTACCATACTCCCTCCCCTTCCCTTTCCTGTTGGTAGTGGCCAAGGGAATGCTGGGAAATGTAGTTCTTTCCCTGCTCCAAGACTGGATCTACAGGCAGGCAGCTAACCAAGGAACTACACCTCCCAGGGCCCCCTGTTGGTTCTCAGCTCCCAGTCTGGATCCCTGTGGGCTGCCACCCCTGCAAATGGACTGCCTCAAGCACCTGCTTGCTTTGCTGGTACCTAGCGCCGCCCCTGGAGACTATATAAGAAAAAGCCCCAAATATCAGGACTGTCCCTATAAAATCGGGACATCTGATCACCCTAACTCTTTCCTCCATCCCAGCACCCAGGGCAGAGCAGGGCACCTTGCTCCCTCCCACAGGGGGAGGGATAGCTCAGTGGTTTGGGCATTAGCCTGGTAAACCTAGGGTTGTGAGCTCAATCTTTGAGTGTCATTTAGGGATCTGGGGCTAGGGCTTGGGTCTTGCTTTGAGCAGGGGGTTGGACTAGATAACCTCCTGAGGTCCCTTCTAACCCTGATATTCTTTGATTCAAGCAAGGGAGGCCAGTGAGACATCTAGTGGGTCTGGTCCAGGTGCCCATATTGGTCCTAGCTCCACAGCATCCAGGGACTCAGGAGGGGTGTGAATGCCATTGCTTGCAGCACATAGGCAGAGTGGCCCCAGGCAGGTTGCTAGTCCAGCACACTCTACAGGGGCAGGTGGGTTCTGAGCTGTGTCAGGGCAGATCCTGTGCTGGCCCAGCATCAATGCTGCTGGCCCACGTGGGCTACCTGGGGGTGGGCTCCTTTTGTGTATGTACTTCTCCGGGGTCTGTACAGCACCTGGCACAATGGGGTCCTGGCACTTGACTGGGGCTCCTGGGTGCTCCCATAATACAATTCATACTAACGTCCCCTCTTGATTGAAAGACCTCAGCCAATGTCTCTAAACCCAGACTTGGCATCTTTCCAGAGGACCAGATCCTAACTGGCCTAAATCAGATACCTGCATGTGCAAATGAGCCAAATCCTGAGGATCATTAACTTGGGATGATCCTCTGTTCTACTACAGACACCCTATCCAATAGACTGGCTCCCAGGGGGTTGTCTGGGGAGGGGGTGGCCTGGCCATGAAGGCACCTGCTCAAGGTCTGGGATCACCAGGGTAGGCTGAGGCAGGTGACAGCAGGGCTGGATGGTTAAAAAGGGCCAGGGCTGATCTATTTCATGTCTTTTTACATTTTCACCAGCTAAAGAGGAGGAGCTCCCCAGAGCAACCCCCTCTCCCAAAGTTGCTGCAGGATCCCAATGTGGTGAGGGGACCCTTTGACCTGAACCCAGACAGACCCCAGAGGACTCCCAAGGGACAGGTGAGCTGGCGAGTGACACTGTGGTGGGGGGATGGTTGTTTCCTGTATGATCTGGACTCTTAAGAGAAGAGCAATGGGGCTAGAACCCTGCATGCAGTGTCTGTGTGCTCTGTGCTACACTGACCACCTGGCCCCTGGAAGAGGGAACCCAGCCAGCCCACACCTTCAGGGGGAGGTCTGGGAGAAGGGGGGAGGTTAAGCTACTGGGGGGTCAGTGCTGGGCCTGGGGCCCTAAGGCAGGTGGGTTGCAGGGCTCCATATTTGTGAAGAGGTAACAGAGTCAATGCCCAGGAAATGTGCCCCAGAGGCCACAGGAGACACCAGTGCTGCAGCCTGTGATACCCTGGGAAGCTCAGAGCACTTGTGGGGTTCAGTGTCTGGACCTTCATAACGATCTGGTGAGTCACCAGTGGTGGCAGCCTGACCAGATCTGGGACAGAGGCCTCTATGGGGGTAAATAGGAGAGCGAGGCAGAGTTGTGCCCCCAGCCCATGCTCTGGCCCTAGGTCCAAAGATCTGGAGTCAGGGGAAGAACAGAGCCAGAGAAGCCTCAACAGACTCAGATCCAAGTTTATTCATTGCACTGGGCACAAAGGGTATAGTATGGTTCTGTGCCAGCACCCATGGCGAGGGGGCGGCAGGGGCAGCAGACCAGGTGGGGCTCTCCAGTGCCCCAGGCTGGGTCTTAGCATCACTCGAGCCCTATCTTGCAGCAGCGTGCAGCCGTCCAGTCGATGCCGCCGCACTGGCAATGGCAGGTGGAGTCGGATCGAATGTCCCAGGAGCCTCAAGCCATTCCGCAGGCGCAGCCCGTGGGCTTGTACCCTGTGGGGGGATGGGGGTTAGAGTAGCAGTTGGTGGCAGGATGGGACCATGGGGGGCACGAAGAAGCCTTGCTCTCTCCTCCGCCCCAGCACCCAGGGAATGGCCCTGTGGCTCCCTTGCAGCCAGGCCACTGCCCAAGCGAGGGAGGTCAGTGAGACGTCCCAGGGGCCCACACTGGTCCCAGCTCTGCAGCATCCACTGCCCCCAGGGACTCAGGAGTGGTGTGAATGCCATTGCTCCTGGCACTGGGCAGCACATGGGCAGGGGGGTCCCAGACAGGCTGGTGGTGCATGGCTGCCCCAGCTCCACACCCACCCAGGATTGCAGAGGGGGTGGGGTCTGTGCCCCAGGGACCCCTCCCTCCTTGGGCCTGCAGGGCACTTGGGAAAGTGCTCTCACCTGCTGGGCAGGAGACAAGTGCCCCACGTGCTGAGACGTCCTGACAGAGTAGCTTGGCTTTGGCAAGGGTAGAGGACACTGCAAGGTAAGAGGCAGAGTTGTAGCCAGCAGGACCCTGGGTGCGGAAAGGCTGCCCCCTCCCCGCAGGCTCAGGTGGAGAGAAGCTGCCTCTGCCCCAGCTGTTACCTGGGCAGGTGTAACCCACCCAGCCTCACTCCATGTGGTGCTCTGGCTCCCCCGAGTGGTGGCTGGGCTACATACAGTCACAGTGCCTGGAGCTGGGTGCTGCATCTGAGCCTAAGGCAATCAAAGCTCCTGGCCTGAGATCGGGACATCTCATGTTTGATGCCAGTTGTCCAGAAGAGTGTTACCCAGGGGGAAGCTGCTGGGTATCCAGCACCCCTTCCCCGCACTCCTGGGCTGTGAACAGAGGGCAGGGGTGGAGGGAGCAGAAGTAACTCCTGGCTGCTTCTGCCAGCCAATACACCCTTAGGTGCTGGAACTGGGGGCACTACCACACACACCCCCCACTTGAAGAGTATTCCATCATATATAGTTTAGTTCTGTGGCTCTCAGCTCCCCCACAATACAAGTTTCTCCAGCCCTCCTGAATTCACCCATGTCCAGATGAGCAGCAGCCTGAGAAAGATGGGTAGAACCAGCCCTGAGACCCCAGCCAGCCCCACTCAGCCCCTGGGGTGAGGTGGTGCTAGCTGTGTAGATGACACCTCATGGACCCAGCCTCCAGATCCTCCCATAAGGTGACTGACCAATCCAGGGGGTCTGTAGCTAAGGCACTGAGCTGCAGGAGACGTGAGTTTTATTTCTGCCTCTGCCACCAACTCCCTGTGTCACCTTGGGTGAGTCACTTAGTCTCTCTGGACTTCGGTTCCCCTGTGCAATAGGGCTGACAATCAATCTCTTGGCAATTCTTTGGGGCAGGGAGCATCTCACCATGGCCTATGCAGTGCCTGGAATGACAGGGCCCAGAGCACAGCCCTTGGAATAGAATTAACACAAATGCTGGCTCCGTGCTGTGCTCAGGCCTGAACCGAAGCCAAGGAACATCAGGGAACCCCAAGGGTTCTAGCTCCCCCTCACCCTATCTATACACTCAATGGCAGTTGGAGCAGATCCAGGACCTGCAGTGAGAGCTTCCTAGGGTGGTTTGGCAGGAGCAGGGATCGAACCTGGGACTGCTGGAGTCTGTGCTTAATTCAAACTGCCAGACCCCTCAGCTCTGAGGTAGTATCAGAAACCATGTGGCTCAACCACTAGAGAGTGATAGAGAGCCACAGTGAGAGCATACAATGTTACTCTTCTACCAAGTTCTCATGTGGCTTTTCCAGGAAATTCCACACACAGCGGTTTACGGGAGCCCATTAATCTTGGGTAAAAAACAGGAGAACATTGAACCAGTCACTGATGCTGCTTGTGTCAGCTCAACAAAGCACATCTGAGCAGTGTACCTGTACAGGATGCTGCAGTGCTTAGAGCATCAGCCTCGGTCTGAATTCAAGCCCCTGCTCTGCCACAGACTTCCCGTATGATCATGGGTAAGTCACTTAGCTTTTCTGGCTCAGATCTACAAAGGTCCCTTGTTTTTAGACACCCTGTGAGCCATGTAACTCCCACTTGGCCACTCCCAGTGCACTTGGCACCTAATGCCCAAGTGTTTGCGGTAAGAATACACTGGAGAGGGTGTGGGGGTCAGATGCTCGTGGCAGGGAGGAGGAGAGACAGGTACAGCAGAGAGTGTAAATGAGCCAGTTTGGGAGGAAAGCCATAGCTTTGGCAGCTCCCTCGCCCAGTCTGGGGCTCAGAGCAGAGACTGCTGGAGCTTCGCCTTTTGCTGCAAAGTCCCATCCCCCGGCCTCCCCTAAATGTGACCCCCCATTTCTGGGGGTAGTAACCCTGGGTCATTTACCTATGGAACTAATCGCTGCCTGCACCTTCAGATCGACCGCACTGTCAATGATGCACCGAGCACCCGTGTGGTACGCAGGCACGAGGAGGGTGAGCAGCAGGAACACAGCAGCCTTCATCCCGCTGGGTGGTGAGCTACCTGCAGGGGAGAGACCCAACCAATGTGTGAGACCCCAGAACAGGAGCCCTCTGGAACCGGTGGCAGGAGCCGAGGTGCACACAAGGCAGCGGAATGAGGCACAGGCATGAGGAAAAGCCACAGTGCCAGGGAAGAGGGTGAGGGTCAGAGTGGGAACAGGCAGGCCCAAGGGGGCAGGGGATGCGGGGAGGAGATTGTGGGGGCCTGGAAGGGATACTGAGGGGTGAAGAAATGTAATGGTAGCAAATAGGGGAAAGGGAGGAAGGATTTGGAACAGGAAACTGGGAGCTTGAGGAGGCAGGCAGGATGGCAATGGGGGGGTTATTGGGGAGGGCTGGAATGGCACCCCCATTCTAGTGGCTAGCAGAGCAGGACTGCCTCCCATGCTGCCAATGCGGACCATGTGCACTGGCAGTTGCCTTATCAGGCTGAAATCAACACACACAACATACACACGGGAAGAGTTTTCCCACTAGAGTTTGGACCCTTAGAATTAGCTCCTTAGAGAACTGATCCCCTCCCCGATCCCTCCTCAAAACAATATTAAAGTCTCCACAAAAAGAGCCTCCTCTCCATACTCCAAGCTGCAGCTGTTTCTCTAGGGACACAACTGTAAACCGATCTGGTGAAAGCCATGCAAGTCGCAGTGTGGACACTTCTAATCTCATGGCATCTCCCTTGGCAAGGGATTGATTTAAGCTAAACTGACATACATCTGGTGTGAATCAGGTTAAGGACTGGGCTACGCACCAGTTTTTCCAGTGAGTTTTCTGTTACAGACTGATCTGGTTCATGCCATGTCCCCCACTAGGGTGGATACAGCTATCATAGTATAAAAGCATCTACAGCAAAGAGTTTTCAGTAATCAGTGCAAAACTGGGTTTAGACCAGTCTTTATGGTTTAAAACCAGATTTACATTGATTTAGTTTAAGGGTAACATTTTCCCATGATTTAGGATTCTGTCTCCCGCTGACTTTCAGTGAGATGAGACTCTTAGAGGCCAGATGGCCAAAGACATTTAGGCACCTAAAGATGCACATTGACACTTAAGTCACTTTTGAAAATGGAACATTGGTTCCTAAATCCCTTAGCCACTTTTCAAATCATTATCCCAAGCCAATCCCTTGCTACATGGAGAGGAGCTTGGTTCACATTGGATTAAGAGCATCCCCACTGTGCCTGTAATCAGAATAACTCCATCTCTTTTGAAAGCCATTGAAAGTTACACCACCACCATCTTGACTATGGCCAAGGCCCCAGGGAGCTGGGCACACACAGGAGCCATGCCCAAAAACCTGCCCCCAGGCTGAGTCTGGAGAATCCCACCTAACCAATGTACAAACTCACCTCCTGGCACAATCTTGCAAGAGGCTGCTCCCAGTTCAAAAGCTGCCCCTTTATATAGGAGCCAGCTGGAGCAGAGGTGGTGAAATCTTCCATCCCATTGGCTGCTTGACAATTGACTCCCCCTTCCCACATGTGTGGGGCAATCCCAGGGCTGTTCCTAGGACAGAATGTTTCTCTTGTAACTTCCCTGTTTGCTCAGCCCCTTCCCAGCTGTTCATTGCCAGGGCCAAATTCTCCCCTGGTGTAATTTCATTACATTGGAGGCATTACACCAGCATAGGCTTTGGCTCTGAGGGTCTGGACAGCCCTGGGGCTCCCCCTCTGTGGGAGTTTCCGGGATATTGTAAAGGGGTTGCTGGAAGGCAGGGCCACTCTGGGTTTGGCAACAGCTACCTGCACACTGAGGACTAAGGGGCAGGCTGCGCTGCAGCTGGAGGTGCAATTAACTTTGCTGGAGCTAGTGAAGTGAAAATAGCAGTGTGGCTTCGGTGGTGCAGGAGGTAGACTGGGCCAGCTGCCCCATTCATGTACCCTGGGACCGAGACCAGATCATACTCTGCATGGCCAGCCCACCCCACCTCCCGTGCTGCCATGGCTACACAGCTGCTCTAGCCCACCTGGCTACAGTATAGAGGCAAGTGCCAGAGATAGGTTGTAAATGCACCAGCAGGATTCGTAGCCCAGCACAGGGCTGGGCAGGTAGGGCAGACATGCAATCACAGCCCAGCTTTCTAACCTCTCTTTAGTTGCCAGTGTGAGCCCTGTCTCACAGAGCTTAAACCAGGTGGCACAATCAGAGCATCCAGTGTGTGTAGCACAGGTCATTGCACATCACCCGTGTCCCTAATGCTGAGCCCATTGACTCCTATTAGACAAAAGCATTTCAGCCCTCGAGTAACTCAACTGGTGTGGAAAACAGGAGAGATCGAGGTGCTGCCAATGGCCGAGGCCCCTGCAAGGCAAGGAATTGATTAGGGGAGATGCCCAGCTGCTCTTAGCAGGTGATCCAAGCTCCACACTGCAGAAGAAGCAAAAACACCCCAAGGTCCCTGTGGGAATCATCCTGAATAACCCCAAACCTGGGGTCAGCGTGACCTTGAGCATGGGAGCAAGAGCCACCAGCCACAGACCTGAGCTCCCAGCCCTGGGGTGTACCACTGCACAATCACAGCCATTCCCAGGTAGCGCTGGGCCACTGGCACACTGAAGCCACTAGCCTGAGCTCTCCTGGTCTAATGCCCTGTACTGGCCTGTGTGCAGGCACAGGAGAGACAGTCCCTGCCCCAGAGAGCTCGCAGTCTAAAGTGACAAAGGGCTTGAGGGGAAACTGAGGCAAGGAAAGGGAAAGTGACTGGCATACGGTCACCTGCCAGGGCAGTGTCAGAACAAGGAACAGAACCCAGATCTCCTACAGACTAGGGACGGAATGGCTAGGCAGCAGTTCTGCAGAAAAGGACCTAGGGGTTACAGTGGACGAGAAGCTGGATATGAGTCAACAGTGTGCCCTTGTTGCCAAGAAGGCTAATGGCATTTTGGGCTGTATAAGTAGGGTCATTGCCAGCAGATCGAGGGACGTGATCATTCCCCTCTATTCGACATTGGTGAGGCCTCATCTGGAGTACTGTGTTCAGTTTTGGGCCCCACACTAGAAGAAGGATGTGGAAAAATTGGAAAAAGTCCAGCGGGTGTGGGGGGAACAAAAATGATAAGGGGGCTGGATCACATGACTTAAGAGGAGAGGCTGAGGGAACTGCGATTGTTTACTCTGCAGAAGAGAAAAAATGAGAGGGAATTTGATAGCTGCTTTCAACTACCTGAATGGGGGTTCCAAAGAGGATGGATCTAGACTGTTTTCAGTGATGGCAGAACAAGGAGTAATGGTCTCAGGTTGCAGTGAGGGAGGTCTAGGTTGGATATTAGGAAACACTATTTCACTAGGAGGGTGGTGAAGGACTGGAATGGGTTACCTAGGTAGGAGGTGGAATCTCCATCCTTAGAGGTTTTTAAGGTCAGGCTTGACAAAGCCCTGGCTGAGATGATTTTGTTAGGGAATTGGTCCTGCTTTGAGCAGGGGTTGGACTGGATGACCTCCTGAGGTCTCTTCCAACTCTGATATTCTATAACAGCTGGGTGCCCAGCAGAGAGCTGCCAGTGGAGCTGACAGACTGGGCTCTCAGCACTGCCCCACTTAGGTCATAGAATCAGGAGGTCATCTAGTCCAGCCCCCTGCTCAAAGCAGGGCCAATCCCCAAACAGATTTTTACTCCAGTTCCCTAAATGGACCCCTCAAGGATTGAACTCACAAGCCTGGGTTTAGCAGACCAATGCTCAAACCACTGAGCTATCCCTCCCCCTAGTCAGTGGAAGCACTCCTGGTGAGGTTGCACTGCCAGCAGAAGGAGGGCACTGTGGACATGCACCACTGCTGTATTACTTCTGTGACTGTAAGTCAACCTAATATAGCTCGACTCACTTTTCTAGTGCAGGCACTGGCATACCCTCAGTCCCTCTGGGCTTCGGTTCCGCTCTGTGCAATGGGGGTGGCAGCATCTCACCATAGCCTGTGCAGCGCCTGGGACTACAGGGTCCAGAGCGCAGCCACTGGAATAGAACTAACACAAATGCTGGCTCCATGCTGTGCTCAGGCCTGAACCAAAGCTGAGGAATGGCAGGGAGCCCGAAGGGTTCCAGCTCCCCTCTTGCCCCGTTTACACACTAAATGGGGCTGGCTGGGAGCAGAGCTGGGATAGGCAGGGAGGGAGCTGCAGCTGGTGGTTTGGCAGGAGCAAGGATCAAACCTGAGACCCTGGAGTCCCTATTGCATAAGTCAAAGTCCCAGGCCTATCAGCTCAGAGGCAGTAGCAAAAACTATGTGACCCAACCACTAGAGAGTGACAGAAAGCCACAGTATGAGGTAAAGATAAAGTTGCTCTTGCATGTGGGCTGGTTCCACATCTCCCTCAGTTACACTCTGTGTTTTACCAGTCTGCCCTGCCCCGCTACAATGCAGCATCTGACCCCAGCACTGTCTCCAGTGTATTCTTACTGCAAACACTTAGGTGCCAGGTGCATTAGATGCCTGCAGGGTTTAGCA